>NC_057808.1:520775084-520798314 GCF_018294505.1 Triticum aestivum | reverse complement strand
CTTGATCGGCGTAATGCCACATCATCACTTGGAAGCTTGGTCGAACCCGAACCATAGCTACGCCTCTTGATCGGCGTAATGCCACAACATCACTTGCGGGCTTGGTCGAACCCGAACCATAGCAACACCTCCTGATCGGCGTAATGCCACAGCATCACTTGGGGGCTTGGTCGAACCCGAACCATAGCAACACCCCTTGATCAATTTGGGGGCCTGGCAGCCCGTGAAAAGCCTTGACTACAACACCCCTTGATCAATTTGGGGGCCTAGCAGCCCGTGAAAAGCCTTGACTACAACCCGGCTTGACTTTCAACTACAAGTTGACAGTATACAATCAAATTATAATCCGGAGACTATCAGCCCGGTCTGGTTTTGACTTAAAGTCACCAGTATGGAATAAACCGGTGTTTATCACAACCCGGCACGGTTTTATCATAAACCGGCACAATATGGAAGGAGTTATCAATACTCAAGATTGGGGTTATCACCTTTACTAAAATAAAGTTGGCCAACCAATGATGTGATTTGATGTCACAGGTATGATATATTTCATATTTGATTATTCTTAAGTGCAGCCTTGGTTATCAAGCCAGGTTATTGTTGGGCATTATGACCCGTCCGGCGGTAAACCGCCAGGACACGTTAAACTTGTTGTATGCAGAAATAGGTTGAATAAAGCATGATTATAAATCACCGGCATTTATTAACCCAGCCTGGCTTTCAACTATATGTCGCAAGTATGATGATAAATTATCTGGTGTTTATTAAACCGGGCTGACTTTAAGACGATAATTCGCCAGTATATGATGAGAAATTATCCGGTGTTTATTAAACCGGCCTGGCTTTGGACTATAAGTCGCCAGTATATATTTGGATTGCGCCATTGGAATCATGCGCTTATAAATCATTGGGTTATATTATTCAAATAGCCAAACTTGGCTGAATTTTCATTATGATATTGAATGAATAAGGTTTTCATACCGGATTATATTATCTTGAATAGCCAACATGGCTGGATTTTGTTATGGTTATTAATAACCGGCATTATTGAGGTTTTCAATGTCGCTTTAGCGCAATGGCTATTATTTTATCACAGGATATGATTTATTCTACAATGGAAGGAGTAGTCCCGAGTCGCTGCAGGCTTACGACTCGGCACTTGGGGGCTACATTATTCAAATTGAGATTACATGCAAGTCTCATATCGCTGCAAGCATGCACCATGACACTTGGGGGCTAATGCAAAGTCATTTTTATTGGCCTTATCGAAGACCCGACTCATCACATTATAATGAGCCGGCCCTTGGGGGCTACCAATTGCTCCTGTCAACAATTCAAGATACACAAGTCTTAAAACCATTATATTGAAAGGTCCATTGCTCAGTTGGTAAAGCACAAAGCTCTTAACCTTGTGGACGTGGGTTCAAGCCCCATGGTGGGGGTTACATTATATGATGTTCTTTTCAAAGAAGTATATATAAAGTACCAGCTCAATATTATCTTACTGAGCCGGCCCTTGGGGGCTACACATTATTGTTCAAATCTACATGATTATATTTATAAAGTCCCTGCTCATTATTGCATAATGACCCGGCACTTGGGGGTTACATATATGGAGTATTCAGTTTTTAATAGTGGCTGAGATGAGCAACATGGATTTCTTCAAAGTGGCAGTAATTATATGGAAACAAGTCTTAAGCCATCACTTTGTTCTGCTCAAGACTTGGGGGCTACAGGTAATATGGATATAAGGGAGAAAAATCTTCAAATTCTCAGTTCTGAGCAAACCAGATTGACCCGGCGTCTGCAAGAATTATGACCCGGCGTCTGTAACAATTATGTACAAACTGGTAATTTTTGGTAATATTAAACCGGCAAGTTTTACATCTTCAAACCAGCTGAATATCAGATGAGTATTTCAAGACCCATATTTTTTAAACCGGCGCTTTGGAAGCCGACTCAAGTGGATTATTCTTCTCAATATTTCTATGTGAGAAACCAATGTCAGCAAATTGAGTATGAAGCTGGCTTGTTGCCCGGATTTTCTAGGAGGAAATGACAAGGACTTAAGCATGATCAGATGCCGGTTTACAAGAATTCTTAACCCGGAGCATAATCTGTCAAATTTGTTCTTGTGTTTGTTTTACAGGATCAGTTTAACATGGATAAATCCAAATTAAACTGAGGGCTAATGTCGGGGATATACCCCGTGGCGTAAACCGGCCGGCAGTATAACCCGGCCGGACTTGGCGGTTTACTTGAGACCCGGCTGAAAATTGACGATCCACTGGCGACCCTTTTGGACCTGGCGGTTTACGATTCATTGGTAATCCGGCAGGCGGGTCAGAGGAGCGACAAGACCCGGTGGCCCAACGGGCGGTTCATGAAGGCCGGTTCATACTATGGTGGGCCGGTTTAAGAGGAAAGGCATGCCGAATATTTACCTTACAAGGAGTTAAGACCAGGACTTGTATCCGGTTTGTATTAGAGATAGACTAGTCCTAATCCTAATAGGACTCCACATGTAACCCGCCCCTTCAACTTATATAAGGAGGGGCAGGGCTCCCCAAAGAGGGACAACCAAAAAGAAACAATCTCTAGGGCTAGACACAAAGAGCCGGTTTACGGCGTCTCCCTCATGATGATAATGAGACCTAGTCACAAACAGCATGTAGGGTTACCGGATGATGTTTCTCGGGGCCCGAAGCTGTCTAAACCCTTGTCTTGTGCGTTGATCCACCCTGCGTCTCTCATCCCAATCAACCCCTTTCAAGCTACCACAAAGATGCGCTGGCCTCACGACTAAGTCCTCACCCTAGGACATCTGCCGTGACAATTCCACGACAGGTTGTGACAACAGAACTTCATTTTTCTTAGATAATAAGTAATTGGTATATCATGCATTGTATTTTCGTTCATTTCTGTTAAGTGGCAAGATGACATTATTAACAAATATAATGAGAAAAGAAAACTCATGCACACTGGTAAAAATAAAATAGCGCGACAAAGCACACTTTGTTCCTAATTTATGATATACCCAATAATAGTTATGAGAAAATGGGTGCATGCACGGTGCATAGAAGATGGAGAACTGGAGATGTATGCCTGACAAGTCCAAGCTAGGGAAAGGACACAAGACCAAGGTATGCGAGAAATCAAAGAAGTTCATCCCAAACAACTATCCACCAAGACTGTATCTGGCCGATTCCATTCCGACGGCGCGTGCAAGACTGTTTGGGGGAGAAGGTCTCTGAAACTCCATCCTTTGTGATCCTGCATGGGAAGAAGAGCGATAAGGTTTATGGGAAGCGTCTCGGCGCGACTACTCGCTACTGTTTTCCTATGTCCACGACTTCGACTACTTCCTCAACCTCCCCACCGACGATATGGGTGACAACATCAACATGTCAAACAAGAAGGCTGTTGAAGCCTCTACCGCCACAACTTTGTCCTTTTCAACTTTAGGGTATGATCTATCCATCCCTCTCTTATCCGTTCATGTGTTAGCCATACTTGTTATCATAGATATTTGTGTTCTATACTTAGTACGCGCTCACATGTTTAGCCCTCAGTGTGAGATTAATATTCTCAGCGATGTCATCATGGTATATTTGCAAAGTAAATTAAACAAAAAGTTATAATATATGAAATACTAATAATTATGAGAAAATAAATAGGGCGTGCACTGGACGTGGAAGATGGAGAATTGGAGATGTATGCCTAACAGGTCCAAGCCAGGGAAAGGCCAAGCTAAGCCAGGAGTCAAACGGGTTTATCCCAAACACATATCCACGAGGATAACAACTGATATATGACGCAGAAAATTGGCATGATACATCGATTCTATATATAGAGACTGCTTGTAGCTTTGGCCAGACACAACCACAACAAAATCATCACTCCACGAGCAGACAGGACTGGGAAGAGCTTTGCTCCACAGTTTAGGACCAACCAACGATGAAGAGCAGCACGCTGGTGGCGATCCTAGTCCTCCAGGCCGTCATGGTCATGGGGATCCTCTCACACTCACTGGCCGCGGACGGTACGTACGTTGTACATCTGACTGCATCTTTGTGATGGCGTTAAGATCTTAGCCTACATACACGTGATAATTAACCGATGGCGGTGATAGATTCATCTGATTTCAAGCGTGTGTGCAGACAATTTCCCGAAGTGCTGCGACAACTGCAACTCCTGGTCAGGGGCCCAATTCTGTGACGACGTGGGCCCCAAGTGCCGCGACGGCTGCGTGAACTGCCACGTGGTGCAGACGAGGCCCGTGAAGACGTTCCGGTGTGGGGATGGACGCGCCGCCCTCCCAGAGAATCCCTGCCCGCCGCCGTGCAAAAAGAACTGATCGCTCGCTCCAACGAGATGAGCAGAAAATAAATAAGAAAGCTCCGACGAGATGAGCAGAACCGGCCGGTGTGGTGTACATGCACGTGGCCCACGCCCAGCAACACTTGAGAGATAGTTGATGTTGCTCCGTAAATAAACACGTGTATCAGTTTATATATGCGTCTCTGCTCAATCAAATAAACAGTCAGTTTGTTTGTACGATACATTTGTACTGTCCAGTTCACCGGGGAACGGATCCTTCTCGATGCTCAAGCATATGTACGGTTGTCACACGCGGTGCAAGTTGGAATAGTAAGGTAAAGGGTGTGGCTAGGTCACAGTCGACTGGGATTGAATCAATTCTCAGTCAAGTGACATAGTATATAAGAAGAAAAAAGGAAAGCTAAAAAGAAAATTTTGCACGGTTCTTCATGTAAGATCAACAAATATAGCATTAACTGAGACGTAATCAAGTCTCAGTCGACTGAGACTTAGCAAAATAAGATAAACTCCAGCTTTAAATCAAAAGATACACACAACTGTATATATTTTTCAAATTATATTATTAATTTAAAAATAATATCATCTTTGAAAAGGAAGATCAGATCTACTACTGTAAAACAGGCTACCAGTGACAGGTGCAAAACATGTATCAGTAACCTGCCATCGATAATATAGTTTCGAACTGCAGGCGGCCGCCACTAGTGAAAGACCCTGGCACTGGCAAGCAAGCCACCGATAGCGTTGCTCGGTTAAAAGAAAATAACGTTGCCCCTGTGTTTAGCTTTTTTTCTTTGCGAAAAATAGTGGGTATTTATTCCTCTGAAATAGTATTACTCCTAATACAAAAGTTTGCACTGTCTGGAACTCGGTGCAACCAACAAGCGGTGCTACCTCCATATCTCCCTATATTAACTAGACTAGGAGCAACTCTATTCACTAGTAGAAAACAGACCTTTCGTCCTCCCCTTTAGTCCCAGTTTGATTACGGCCCGAAACTAATGTGACCATTAGTCCCGGTTCCAACGGCTAGAACCGGCCGGGGGCACGGGCATCATTAGTTTCGGTTCGTTTGTTACCTATAGTCTCGGTTTGTGATCTAAACCGGGACTAAAGGGGTGCTGGCAGGCTGGCATCAGGCTGAGGCCCCACGACCCATTTAGTCCCGGTTCGTATCACGAACCGGGACTAGAGGTATACCTTTAGTCCCGGTTTGTATAACCAACCGGGACTAAAGATGTCACTATATAAACCCTTCGTCCACAGCCCGAGCCCATTCACTCTGTTTTCCCCTTTCTCTCCTTTGTTCTTCCCCTAGCTCGAGCTCATCCTCCATTTTTGCCAAGATTTGAATGCACCTCATCCATCCAAGTGTTCACAAAGTTAGCAACTTTGTCTTTTCTTCTCTCATTGCTGGATTAGCTCGTGCAATGTAATTTGAGCTCAAATTAACTTCTTAGTTTGCATATGTAGGTGGGTTTACTTAGTGTCTTCCCATCCCCGTCCTAACCACCATCGATCACCCGCACCATTCCGTCGCCGACACCACCTTGGTGAGCCTCTTGTTCTTATCCTTTTATATAAAAAAATCATGTTTGTATGATTTAGATAGTTACTTGTATAATTTTCTTACATGTATGGTTGTTTGTTATGCATAGTGGCATGGTTTTGATATCCGTCCCCGTCTGCCCTCGTCCGGTTTATGATTCCGATGTGGTATATATATTCTCTTTTATAACTATTTGTTGCATTTCGTGTTTATGGCAATTATGCCTATCAAGTTGACATAGATATTTTTATGTAGGTGGTATGTGAACCGGAAATTGCAACCGACCCTCTAGTCCAGAAGTTAAATTTAGTTGAAAAAACGAGTATTTGAAAGAAAAATTGAAAAGAATTGAAGAAGAGAAGATGAAACTGGAGTTGTATGTTGCCGATGTCGTCAATGATCCAAGATCAAGATGGATGCAATGCGCTTGAATATTAGAAAGATTAGAAAATATGTCGTTAATAAAGAGGCTTGGTATCACTATGCTGTTGGATCAATTGTTACCTCAGTTGTGATCTTGATCGCATTTGTTGTTGCGTTTAAATGCTTTAGCTAGAGAGTTTGTATGTTGTTTTATGAGAATAAGTGTGTATGAACTTTATGTATGAACTTGTATTAATTTGGTCTTTTCGGTGTTGTGTAACGAAGATGAGCCGGCAATGGATGTACGATGACCGACGGTCTCCCCGGTTCATTGATGGCGTGCATACTTTTCTGCTTGCGGCTGAGGCAAACAAGTAGCCGGATGATTTTATGTGTTGTCTGTAAGAATGATAACAATTACTCTAACTCAAGAACCATTCACGTCCACCTGTTTACGTCCGGTTTCATGTCCGGCTATAACTGTTGGATCAAGCACGGAGAAAGAGGGGTTCTAATGGAAAAGAATGAAGAAGAAGAGGATGATGACAGCTATCCTGGCCATGGGTTCCCTGAATACGATGGTACTACAATGGGGGAAGAAGCTAAAGAAGAGGCATCAGATGAGCCCGCTGATGATCTTGGTCGGGCCATTGCTGATGTAAAGAGAAACTACGCAAGTGAAAAGGAGAAGTTGAAGTTGCAACGCATTAGAGGATCACAAGAAATTGTTGTACCCAAATTACAAAGATGACAAAAAAAGCTGGGTACCATACTGGAATTACTGAAATGGAAGGCAGAGAATGGTGTATCTGACAAGGGATTTGAAAAGTTGCTGATAATGTTAAAGAAGATGCTTCCAAAGGACAATGAATTGCCCGACAGTACGTACGAAGCAAACAAGGATGTCTGCCATCTAGGATTAGAGGTGCAGAAGATACGTGCATGCCCTAATGACTGCATCCTGTACTGCGGTGAGGAGTACGAGAATTTGAATGCATGCCCGGTATGTAGTGCATTGCGCTATAAGATCAGCCGCGATGACCCTGGTGATGTTGAGGCTGAGCGCCCCAGGAAGAGGATTCCTGCCAAGGTGATGTGGTATGCTCCTATAATACCACGGTTGAAACGTTTGTTCCAAAACAAAGAGCATGCCAAGTTGATGCGATGGCACAAAGAAGACCGTAACAAAGACGGAAAGTTGAGAGCACCTGCTGATGGGTCGCAGTGGAGAAAAATCGAGAGAAAGTGGCGGGACTTTGCAGATGACGCAAGGAACATATGGTTTGGTTTAAGTGCAGATGGCATTAATCCTTTTGGGGAGCAGAACAACAATCATAGCACCTGGCCTGTGACTCTATGTATCTATAACCTTCCTCCTTGGTTGCGCATGAAGCAGAATTTCATTATGATGCCAGTGCGCATCCAAAGCCCCAAGCAACCCGGTAACGACATTGATGTATACCTTAGGCCATTAGTTGAAGAACTTTTACAGTTGTGGAGCAAAAAAGGTGTACGTGTGTGGGATGCGCACAAACAACAGGAATTTGACCTACGAGTGTTACTGTTTGTAACCATCAATGATTGGCCTGCTCTTAGTAACCTTTCAGGATAGACAAACAAGGGATACCACGCATGCACACACTGTTTAGATGATACCAAAAGTATATAGTTGGATAAACGTAAGAAGAGTGTGTACCTGGGACATCGTCGATTTCTTCCGATCAAGCATCTCTTAAGAAAGAAATGCAAGCATTTCAAAGGTGAGGCAGATCACCGAAAGAAGCCTCGCCACCGTACTGGTGATGATATACTTGATATGGTCAATGATTTAAAATTAATCTTTGTAAAGGGTCCTGGCGGACAATCTGTTCCGAATGACGCTGACGGACACGCACCCATGTGGAAGAAAAAATCTATATTTTGGGACCTACCCTATTGGAAAGACCTAGAGGTCTACTGTGCAATCAACGTGATGCACGTGACGAAGAATCTTTGCGTGAACCTGCTGAGGGAGTCCTGGATTAGGGGGTCCTCGGACAGCCGGACTATATCCTTTGGCCGGACTGTTGGACTATGAAGATACAAGATTGAAGACTTCGTCTCGTGTCCGGATGGGACTCTCCTTGGCGTGGAAGGCAAGCTTGGCAATACGGATCTGTAGATCTCCTCCCTTGTAACCGACTCTGTGTAACCCTAGCCCTCTCCGGTGTCTATATAAACCGGAGGGTTTAGTCCGTAGGATAACAACAATCATAATCATAGGCTAGCTTGTAGGGTTTAGCCTCTACGATCTCGTGGTAGATCAACTCTTGTAATACTCATATAATCAAGATCAATCAAGCAGGAAGTAGGGTATTACCTCCATCGAGAGGGCCCGAACCTGGGTAAACATTGTGTCCCCCGCCTCCTGTTACCATCCGCCTTAGACGCACAGTTCGGGACCCCCTACCCGAGATCCGGCAGTTTTGACAGCGACATTGGTGCTTTCATTGAGAGTTCCGATGTGCCGTCACCATAAGGCTTGATGGCCCCTTCGATCATCGGCCACGATTGGATCCAGGGTGAGGTTTTCCTCCCCGAACAGATCTTCGTATTCGGCGGCTTCGCACTGCGGGCCAACTCGCTTGGCCATCTGGAGAAGATCGAGAGCTACGCCCCTGGCCGTCAGGTCAGGTTTGGAAATTTAAACTACATTGCCGAAATCCGCGGAGACTTGATCTTCGACGGGTTCGAGTTCGTGACAGGTGCGCGGCACAGTCACGACGAGCATGACTTAGCTATGCCGCCGTACAGTGTCCGGGAGATCGCACCTGTGGCTACTCCGGCCCTCGATCCGGAGCAGATTGCGCCGTCCGAGGACGGGTGGATGGACCCCGCGACGGAGGTCGCACACTCAGTGGCGATAGAGCCGAATACTGACCTCACCTCCTATGAGACCTGTGTTGCCGGATCCTTGGATTCGTCCCCGGCCACGGGCTCCGAACCGCCTACGTCCGTGCCTATCGAATCTGATTGGGCACCGATCATGGAGTTTTTCTTCGCGGATATCTTCTAGCACTCGCCCTGGGTGACGTGCTAAATTCATTAAGGTCTCTCTCCTTGTCAGGAGGTCCTTGGCCGAACTATGTCCGACTTGAGTGGGAAGCGGACGACGAAGAAATTCGTTCCCCACCCACCACCCACTTAATAGCCACTGTCGACGACTTAACCGACATGCTCGATTTCGACTCCGAAGACATTGACGGTATGGACGACGATGCAGGAGAAGAACAGGAACCACCGCCCACAGGGCGCTGGACAGCCACTTCATCACACGATATATATATGGTGGATACACCCAAAGAAAACAATGACGAGGAACGGAAGAATGCAGCGAAGGATAGTTCCCTCGAGAAGCAACCAAAGCGACGACGTAAGCGCCGCTCCAAATCCCGCCTTGGCAAAAACAGCGATAACAACGCAGGAAAGAATAATACCCCGGTCGACTCGAAAGGAAACGATGACCACTTGGACCCAGCGACAGAGCAGGATGAACCAGCGGACGACGAACATAGTACGGAGCCGCTGTCCGATCACGGCGACGCCGAGGATAAAGCTCATCAACCTCTCTCCGAAGAGGAGAACAGTCCGGACGACGATGCACACATCATCCCGGAAAGGCACTTGGAACAAGAGCACCTCCATAGAAGGCTTATTGCCACCGTGAGGGGTCTGAAGAAGCAGAAGCAAAGGCTTAAGGCCGCGCAGAATACGCTCAACAGTAGATGGAACAAAGTGCTTGACACTGAAGAAAAGTACGGTGGCAGTCGCCACACGAAGAGCTATCCAAAGCACAAGCTGCTGCCTGAATTCGATGACGAGGCTTTAGAGCCTATACAGCCAAAAAATAAAACGGCCGATCAGCCGGATCGACCACCCTGTGGCCGCGATAGGGCGGCTAACGATGTCGCACATAAGTCAGCACACGATTCACGCGAGGACTTGCATCAAAAAGCTGGTATGACCAGGTCCATCTACGGATCTAGGAAGCGCGCTCCGGCACAGAAACAAAACCGAACACTACAACCGTCATAACGCCATGACACATCCAAATACACGGGTGCCGCGCACCCCCTATGCTTCACCGATGAGGTGCTGGATCACGAATTCCCAAAGGGATTCAAACCCGTCAACATAGAGGCGTACGACGGAACGACAGACCCTGGGGGTCTGGATTGAGGACATCATCCTCCATATCCATATGGCTCGCGGAGATGATCTCCACGCCATCAAATACTTGCCCCTCAAGTTGAAAGGACCAGCTCGGCATTGGCTAAAGAGCCTCCCCGAAAACTCAATTGGAAGTTGGGAAGAGCTTGAGGATGCTTTTAGGGCTAATTTTCAAGGGACCTATGTCCGGCCTCCGGATGCAGACGATTTAAGTCATATAATTCGACAGCCTGGAGAGTCACCCTGAAAGCTTTGAAATAGATTCCTCACTAAGAAGAATCAAATCGTCGACTGCCCGGACGCCGAAGCCTTAGCGGCTTTCAAACACAGTGTCCGGGACGAATGGCTCGCCAGACACCTCGGCCAGGAAAAACCGAGGACAATGGCAGCCCTAACAAGCCTCATGACCCGCTTTTGCACGGGAGAAGATAGTTGGCTGGCCCGTAGCGGCACCAGCGACCCAGGCACATCCGAAGTCAGGGATGGCAATGGAAAACCATGACGCAACAAAAGCAAGCGTCGAAACAATGAAGACAACCCAGATAACACGGCGGTAAACGCCGGATTCAGGGGCTCTCGACCCGGTCAACGGAAAAAGCCTTTCAAAGGCAACAGAGATGGACCGTCCAGCCTAAACAAGATTTTAGACAAATTATGTCAGATTCATGGCACCTCTGAGAAACCTGCAAATCATACCCACAGAGAATGTTGGGTCTTCAAGCAGGCCAGCAAGCTAAACGCCGAACACAAGGGGAGGGAGACGCCAAGTGAAGACGAGGATGAGCCTCACCAGCAAAACACCGGGGGACAGAAAAAATTCCCACCAAAGGTCAAAACAGTGAACATGGTTCACGTAACAAAGAGGAGGAGCAAACACTCACTCCGAGACATATGCGCCCCCAAGTTCCCTTGGTCGGCCTGCCCGATCACTTTTGATAGCAGGGATCACCCGACTAATATCCGGCACGGAGGATCGGCTGCCTTGGTGCTAGACCCAATAATTAACGGATACCATCTCACCCGAGTCCTTATGGACGGCGGCAGTAGTCTTAATATGATATATCAGGACACTATCCGCAAAATGGGGATAGACCCAATACGAATTAGCCAAAGCAATACTACCTTTAAAGGAGTAATACCAGGCCCAGAGGCCCGCTGTACGGGCTCTCTAGTACTAGAGGTTGTATTCGGTTCTCCCGACAACTTCCGAAGTGAAAAGTTAACCTTCGACATCGCCACATTCCGAAGCGGCTATCAAGCACTACTCAGAAGAACGACCTTCACTCGTTTTAATGCAGTACCGCATTACGCTTCTCTTAAGCTTAAGATGCCCGGTCCACGTGGCATCATCATAGTTAGCGAAAACGCTAAGCGTTCCTTACGTGCGGAAGAACGTGTGGCGGCTTTAGCAGCCGAACACTAAACGGCCTCTCCAACCAGAATAAACGATTGGTCGTCAAGACCGCGGACACGGCTAGACGAGTCCGGCGCACCACTAGTTGTAACAGCTTAGATAAACCTGAGATTGGTTTGATGGATATAACCCCATAGGTGGTACCAGGGGCTTCCCGCATGTAAAAAGGACTACAGTTCGGCTTGACCTTATTTAGATTGCAGTTAAATGGTCTATTAAGAATAATTAATTTTTCGCACGAAGACTTTCATCTAAGTTTTTCTCTTTTACAGATGACAATCGTGCTACACCCTTCCAGGATACGGCACAACGGAGACACGGGCGCAGACATGCAGCAGGGCCCCGCTCAAAGGTTTCTTTTTAGATTAAGACCCTGTGTAAACCTTTCTTACTGTCTCTTGTTGCTTCACATCCACCGGATAGTCAACACAACCGAGAGGGATGCTAGCGTATTGGCATCTCGCCACGTTAGACCAATGCACGTACCTGGAAATTCAGGGTTCATTATCAAGGGTGTTACTCCGCCCGATATATTTGGTAAAGTCCGAATACCTTAGGGACTGTTCGGCGTCGCGAGTTTGGCCTTATATGCATCAGCCCCGAATCATGTCTTTGCTCAAATGTTGGGTTTGCCCGGCTCCCGTGTTTTGCTACCTTACGTTCCGCTCTATCGGCTAAGGTGGCACCGGGAGAACTACTGCGATTGTGCCCTGGTGTCGGGTGGTAGGTGCGACATATGCCAACGGGTGGCTTATCATTGTGGGAGCCAGTAAGACGTCGCCGGTGCCTGGAAACGGGATGAGGTGAAGACATGCTCGCCGGCGAATCTTACCCAGGTTCGGGGTCTCCATGGAGATAACACCCCTAGTCCTGCTCTGCGGGGTCTCCGCATGATCACTAGATCAGAACGAGTAGCTACAAGTGCTCCTTGAGCAGTCGGGTTTAAGGGAGAAGAAGTGCAAGTCTAGCTCTCGCTTCCCTCTCTATATGGTGTGTGTGTAACTCTAAGAAGCCAACCCTTTGCATGGGTGCCCCGGTGGGTTTATATAGGCCTACCCCCGGGGTACAATTGTAATCCGGCTGGGCGCGGGTCCCAGTCGTCAGTGTCTGTGCTCGCCGGCTTCTCCGCCGGCCATTGGGGCCCGCCGACTGGTGGGTCCCGCCGGCCTGTCGGCCAAGAGGCGGGCAGCCCGCGGGACCTCTTGATGCTGACGGCGCCGACTACGCTTGTCTTCAACTTGGCTTGTGAAGATGACGTAGGCGGCGTGCTCTTCAGGGAACTCATCTTGAATGGCTCTGACTGCTGGCCGAGCCGCCGGCTACTGGGGGGCTGGAGGCGGCGGGCCGGGAGGCGGAGGCGGCACCAGCCCCTCGCCCTTGGAGATTCGTGTGAGCCAGTGGCACTTTCGGGTCGTGTGGTTGGACGGCTTCGCGCCGCTGTGGAACTTGCAGGGGGCGTCGAGAGTCTGCTCGTAGGAGAAAGCCGGCTGCCAAGCCGGCCTGCCACCCTTCTTCTTGGGAGCGGGCCGTTCTTCGGGTTGCTCATCTTCAACTGTGGCCACCTGCCGACTGGTGGAAGGCGGCATACGGGCCTTGCGCTTGTGGTCGTTCTGGTAGGGGCGCCGACTGGACTCGCTAGCCGGTGTCTTGGGAGCCGGAGCAAGCACCTTCCCAGAGGCGTCCACTCGGAGCTCGGTCTTCATCGAGGAGTCGGCCGTGGCGTACTTATCCGCGATGATCAGCAGTTCGTCGAGGGTAGCCGGCTCGTCGCAGAGGAGCCGGTGCTTGAGGAGGGTGTCCTCTCGGCACCCGGCGGTGAAGTACTCGATGGACTGAACCTCGTGCACCCCCTCGCAGGAGTTGCGGAGCTCGGCTCACCGCGTGAGGTAGTCGCGGGTCGACTCGTTGGGCCCTTGGACGCATAGGGAGAGCTGGCGAGGCTTAGGAGGCCGCTTGTACGTGTTGGTGAAGTTGCGGACGAAGACTTCCGTGAAGTCCAGCCAGCTGTTGATGATGTAGGGCTTGAGGCTGTTGAGCCAGGTGCGCGCCGTGCCTTGCAGCATGAGGGGGACGTATTTCACGGCGACGCGTCTGTTGCCGTTGGCTATGTTGACCGCAGTAGAATAGTCGATGAGCCAATCTTCCGGCTTCACAGAGCCGTTGTACTTGGGCGTGTCTCTGGGGAGCGAGAACCCTTTGGGGAAGGGCTCGTCGCGGATGCGGGGGCCAAAGCACGGCGGGCCGACATCGTCTTCTTCTTCTAGCGCTAGGGATCGAGCTAGGCGGTCGATCCGGTGGCGGGCGTCGTTCTCGCCGACTCCTTCGCGGCGGCCTAGTCGGTCACCAAGAGTCGGATGCGTGACAGGCGGCGGGGTGTGACGTCTCTCCCCTCGAGGCGGGGGAGGAGGCGGATTTCCTCGGCGCTCCACCGCTCGAGGGCGGCCTTCCGCGTCATGCTCGATGGTGATACGAGTCCGGCTGCGGCTACCAGCCGGCTCCTTGTTTTTCCTCTCGCGGGCGCCGCTCGCAGTCGGCGACCGGGACATCGCGGCGTGCTCCCGGCGCGGGGGATGACTATCAGCGCGGGCGCCGGCTTCGTGTCGTTCTGCGGCCGCGTCGATCAGCTGCTGGATCCGCCTTGTCATGTAGGGGAGCTCATCGGCTCCCAGCCATTTAGCTCTTCAGCGGCCGCCTGAGCGGCTCGTAGATTCTCGAGTGGGGTGGCGTAGACGGGGAGATCTACCCCCAGCATGCTGGCGACAGCCGCGCCGCGCTTCTGGACGAAGCCGGCTCGGCTCGGCCCGCTATGCAGCGGCGTACCGAAGGCGGCGCGGTCGACTTCGCGCTGGTGGGCCTTGATGAGGCGTCTCATGGAGGCTATCTTCTGGCCTTCCGCGATGAGGGCGAGGCAGCGTGCCTCCAAGGTCTCGGCGTCGGCGTCGGCCGGGATGGGGACGGATAAGTCGTGCATCGCCGCTTGCAGGGCGTCGTGGGCGTTCTCGCCCAAGTTGGCGACGTGGCTGATGACCAACACTTCGGTGACAGCGCTGCTGCCGCTGTCAGCTCGAGGGAGAGGGTCGTCGAAGACCACCATATCTGAGGGGTAGGCGTCGAGCGATGCAGTGTCGGAGTCGACAAGCATCGGGTCGGTGGAGCCGACCGACTCCAAGTCTGCAGCAGGCTCGCTGGAGACGTGAAGTTGGTCGAGGAGGCTGACGAGGCGGCTCTCGGGGTAGTCCGTGCCCGCGTCGGACGCGGGCTCGTCGGAGATGCGAGCCTCGCCGAACAGATCGGCGAGGCGGCTCGCCGCGCAGGCGTCGTCGACGCCTTGCAGCGCGTCGGGGCAAACGCCATCGGGCGCAGCAGGCTGGCTGCGCTCGCGGGGGAGGAAAAGGGTTCGCGTCCAGAACAGGTCTTCGGACGACGGTGCACTTGGCCCCACGGTGGGCGCCAAATGTCGGGTGGTAGGTGCGACATATGCCAACGGGTGGCTTATCATTGTGGGAGCCAGTAAGACGTCGCCGGTGCCTGGAAACGGGATGAGGCGAAGACATGCTCGCCGGCGAATCTTACCCAGGTTCGGGGCTCTCCATGGAGATAACACCCCTAGTCCTGCTCTGCGGGGTCTCCGCATGATCACTAGATCAGAACGAGTAGCTACAAGTGCTCCTTGAGCTGTCGGGTTTAAGGGAGAAGAAGAGCAAGTCAAGCTCTCGCTTCCCTCTCTATATGGTGTGTGTGTAACTCTAAGAAGCCAACCCTTTGCATGGGTGCCCCGGGGGGTTTATATAGGCCTACCCCCCGGGGGTACAATTGTAATCCGGCTGGGCGCGGGTCCCAGTCGTCACTGTTTGTGCTCGCCGGCTTCTCCGCCGGCCATTGGGGCCCGCCGACTGGGCGCGGGTCCCAGTCGTCAGTGTCTGTGCTCGCCGGCTTCTCCGCCGGCCATTGGGGCCCGCCGACTGGTGGGTCCCGCCGGCTGCCGGCCTCTTGGCCGACAGGCCGGCCCCACCGCCTGGGGGTCTTGTCGGCGGCTGTTTACTGTAACCTCGCCTCTGATGACGAGGGCTTTGTCGTGCTAAGCGTGGCTACAGTGTGCCGCCTCGAGGGCTCTCACTGTAGCCTTACCTCGTCTTGTCTCCTTAATGTGGCACATGTTTCGAGGGAGGGGTAGCCGGCTTCTGGGGGCCGGCTACGCCCCTGGCCGACTGGGGGAGGCCGGGCCGCCTTCGTGCCTCTCTCTGGCTAAAGGGGCCCACCGCCCGCGGGCCATACTGGCGTCTGTCGCGGATGACGTTGAGGCCAGCATGGCTACAGGGCCGAGCCGGACGGGAGATGGCTGACCCGTACGGCGTCCTATGGCCATGCCTGCCTCGGGATTCGGGGGTAGTGGGCCGCACTGTAGCCACACCCCGTCTTGTCACCGTTATGTGGGCGTAGTTTCGGTGGGTGCGGTCTTGGCCGGCTTCTTGAAGTCGGCGTTCTCCATGGCCGGCTCTTGGGAGTCGGCGTTCTCCATGGTCGGCTTCCTGGAGTCGGCCATCTCGTAGTTATCTTGGGGGAGGTTACTGAGGCTGGGTCGCCTTCTGAGAGTCGGCTCCTGGGGTAGCCGGCCGTGGGGAAGGCGGCCCAATGCTTTGAATGCTTGAAGGCTCAAATGGCCTGATAATTTTTGAAGAGCCAGGGATAGTCGGTTAGGCTACTCGTGGCCATTTACTCCGACAGTAGTCCCCGAAGCTGGTTGAGCTTCGAGGTTGGGTGGGAGTCGAGAAGCTCGGTCAGCTTCCTATCTTGACGAGCCGGCAGCTGGGAGCCGGCTTCGGTTGGGTGCGCCGTCTCGGCGAAATTTTTTGGAGTCGGAGGGCGGGAGCCTGCCAGCGCGCGCATCGGGCCGCGGGCCGGCCACTTGCCGCCAGTGAACCACGTGGCATCCCTTGGCTAAAAAGCCTGCCAGCCCACGCGCGCGACGGGACGTCGCCGCAGGTCGGGGGCCCGCCAGGCCTACGCCCGGGCCCAGGCGAGGATTCTCTGCGGCCCAAAGCCGCCCACACGTCTCCCTGCGGCGGTTTCAGCATGCTTTTAGGGCGTAATAATCGCGAGGCGTGGGGGGAGTGGGTGCAGTTAATCCTACGTCTCACCCCACGCCCTGCCTTCTCAGCTTCACCGTGCGAAGCTATAAGTAGTGGGAGGGGGAGAGCGGCAGGCGCTCGCACGCCCCTCCCCTCTCCGCCATCTTCTTCCTCCTGCTCTTTCTCGCGACAGCGCCTCGCCGCCGCATCGCTCTACCACTCGATCCTCCGCCGCCGCGCTCATTCTCGCCAGCCCTACGCCACGATGCAGTTCCGCGGGGATTGGGACGGCTCCAACGTCCATGAGGATCACGTCGAGTTCCTGCGCAAGACGCGGCGGCTGCCCGGCGCGGACAAGGTGGTGGTCCGTCTTGCGCCGGCGAAGGAGATTACGCCGGAGACGGAGGAAGGCGAGCGGGTAGTCTTCCGCTTGCATTTCTTGCGCGGCATCGCCTTGCCCGCGAGCGCCTTCTTCCGCTCCTTTCTCGAGTTCTACCAACTCCAGCCGCACCACCTCACCCCGAACACGGTGGTGCTGCTGTCCGCCTTCGTCACCTTGTGCGAAGGCTACCTCGGCGTCCTCCCCACCCTCGAGCTCTGGGGGGAGTTCTTCCAGTCCAAGCTGGGCACGCGCATGCAGGGCGTGCCAGCTCAGAGTGGCGCCTTCGTCGCGATGCGGAGGGTGGCTGCCCACAACCCCTTCCCCGTCATCACGCTGATCCAGTCGGTGAAGCTATGGTAGAAGTCGTACTTCTACGTGAAGAACGTCGCCCCGCAGGGCGACTACGTCAATATGCCGGCTTACGTAGCCGGCCCACCGGTAGGCAGGCGGCCCCAGTGGTCCTATCGGGCCGTGACGCTGACGCCGGCTGGATCCGCAGTTGTCGCCCGAGTGCGGGTGATGATCCAGTCGGAGGGCTTGTCGGGGCCCGACCTGCTGGCCACCTTCGTCACGCACCGGGTGCTCCCGCTTCAGAGCCGCCCTCATCTGATCTGTCAAATGAGCGGCCAGCTCGATCCGAGTCGGATGTGCACCAAAGACATGCTGCACGACGAGGTGGCCTATATGGTGAACTACCTTGCGAACTGCAAGCTCTCCGCAGAGTGGCAGTTCGGCAAGGAGCCAAATTGCCGAGCCCATCCGCCGCCCACGGTATGTTCTCTTTTTCTCTTTCTCTTCTCTCAGTTTTGTCGCCGAGTTCCTTTTGGCCGACTCTGACTAGTCGGCTTCTTTCGACAGAGCCCTCTTCTTCGGCCTGCAGGCGGGTCGGACGCGGAGCGCCGATTCGTCCCCGACCGGACGGAGCACGATCTGGAGGACCCCGACTTGGGGGCGGCCGCTATGGACGATAACAACGAGGCAGGCGGTGGCCAAGACGGCGGCGAGGCAGGCGGCTCCGGGCTTGGAGTCAGCTTCGACGACTGGCCGGACGATGACGAGGCTGAAGTCATCCCACGCCGCCAGCCGGCGCCTGGCCACGGCGCGGGTTCCTCCGCCACGCCGCCTGCTCGGGGCGGCGGGCAAAAGCGTCGTGCCGCATCGGGCTTGTTCGGCAGTCGGCCGAAGAAGCCCAGAGGCGGGGCAGCGGCGACCAGGCGGGAGGAGGCGGCCGCGAAGGCGGCCTGCTTCCGCAAGGCGGTGAAGCAGCCGCAGACGGTGTCGGTGTAAGTATATACTCCTTCGTGTATTCTTTTTTCTTTTCTCTGGTAGCTCTTGAGTCCTTGTCTTTTCTCCAAAACACCAGGGCTCCATTGTCGCTCGAGCGGGCTGCTGCCGCCTGCGTCGTTGGGTCGCCGGGAGGATCTGGGAGCACTACTCGCCGCGTGGACCCCCGTGCCGATCTTCAGGCAGCGACGGAGCGGAACGCGCGGGAGGCGCGGGAGGAGTGGGAGGCGCGGGAGGCGGAGGCATTGAGGGCGGCCGCCGCCAAGGCGGCGCAGGAGGAGGAGGCGGCGAAGGCGCGCTCTGACGCCGCAGCCAAGGCCCAAGAGGAGGCTGCGGCTACGGCAATGGCGGAGGGGGCCTTGCTGGTCACCCCACTGCGCGTTGCGGCGCCTGGGGCCCCGGAGCCCTCGCCAGAAGAAGCCGGCGGTGACCAGCCGAGGCTGGAGAGGGAAGACGACATCGTCATCCTGGAAAGGGTGGCGGCACCGGCCCCGCCGACTGGGGCGGCTCAAGGCGGCCGGCCTGATCTGCCGCCTGCGCAATCAGTCGGGGGCGAGCCGGCCGCGAGGACTGATCTGGCGGTCCGGACGTCGTCGCCCCAGCGCACGGGGAAGGCCGCATCAGAGCCGCAGAAGGCTGCGTCGGAGCCGCAGCCGGCCGCGGGCTCCAGCTCGTGGGCCCAGGATGTGGAGGCGGCCAGTGCCACTTCGGGGTGGACGCCGGGCGGAGGGACGGCCGTGATGAATGTGGCCGCGGAGGACGTCCGGACCCGGCTCCAAGCCCAGGCTACAGCACTGAGGAAATACAACGACGAGTTTCTTGCGACGCGGGCGGCCATCCGGGTTAGTCTTCTTATCTTGCTTTTTTGATCTTGGTATCTTCCGTGGGGGCGCGTCAGCGCACCCACTGGGTGTAGTCCCCGAGTTCCGAGTCGGCTGCTGAGCAGGCGGCTTGGAACTTCTTAGCGGATCTAGTTTTGCTATTCTTGCTCTTACATCGCTCTTCTGCCTGTCTTGCAGGACTACCACAATCTTCGCGCGGCTGCCTTCAACTCCCAGGCTCGGGAGCTGACCCAGAAGACCGCAGACCTATCTAAGAGCCGGGGTAAGTGCTTCGTCCTTTATCTCACGTGGGGGCGCGTCAGCGCACCCACTGGGTGTAGTCCCCGAGATTCGGGCCGACTGCTGAGCAGTCGGGTCGGATCTTCCTTGACGACTTCTTCTTATTGCTTCTTCTTTCTCTGCCGTCCCTGCAGCGGCCAACGCCAGTCTAAGGGAGCAGCTGGGGGGGTCTCAGGCTGCCCTTCGTGCTAAGGAGGCCGAGTTTGCCGCCTTGGTGCAGGAGCGTGACCGCCTGGCCAAGAGGTTGGCCGACCAGGAGGAGAGCCACAAGGCGGCTCTGAAGGCGGTGCAGGACAGCGAAGCCGCCCTCCAGGCCGAGTATGAGACAGAGGCGGCTGGCTGGGCCGAAGCAAGGCAGACACTGATCAATGGCTATGGCCAGATCGAAGATTTGGTTGACGGTAAGCCGCTTTCTTCTTCGTCCTTTCTTGCCGCTTGCCGCTTTTGGCTCGTTTTCTGACTTGGTGTTTTCTCTTCTTTCTCTTTCTTTCTTGCGCAGAGTACTTCCCTGGCTACTCTACCGTCGCCAACCAGGTCATCGAGGCTCGCCGCGAGGCACGGAGGCAGGCTAGCGCCGAGATTGCACCAAACGCTAGCCGGTCGCTGGAGGAGCAGGCCCGCCTCCAGCCGGCTCATCGACTGCTTCGCCGACTTCAACGTGCCGGGGCGAAGGTGTTGGCCGCCCCCTGGCCTGGCGAAGTCGTTCCCCGCACCCCCAGTCGGACTGCCGACTGGCTGGAGGTGGCGGTCGGCTGCTTCGAAGCCTGGAAGGCTTCGGCGGCTCGGTCCGGCGCCAGGCGGGCACTGGAGTTCGTCAAGGCCTGGTATCCCGGCCTGAGTCTGGACCAGCGGGCTACCTGGCGGTAGCAGGCCGACACGGAGCTGGAGCCGGCGCGGCCGGCTATCATCCGGCGGGCTTCGGCGATCGCCGACTACACCGACACCAGCGCCTTCGCCCCTGAGGTAGATGACAACGGTGTTGCCTAGCCGGAGGAATGGTTCGGGCTGAACCCGGCAGACGGCGAAGACTCGGTGGAGGAGATCGACTCCAGCGACGAGGGCGAAGAGGAGGAGGAGGGTGAAGACGCCGGGGACCGGATGGTGGAGCGGCCGGCCAGCCTCAGCTTGACCGTGCCTCCAGCAACACGGCACGCGCGGGTGCGCCGCCAGCCATCGGCGGTGATCAAGCCGAGACCCGCCAGCCGGCCACTCCTTCAGCCGGTGACGCCGTCTCAACCGACCAACCCGGCTCCCACACCGCGCCTTTAGTCTAGTCTGCTATCTTTTATTTTCCTGTCTTGTCACTTTTGGAACAATATTCTGTTAAGTTTACACAATTCCACCCACTGGGGGTGTATTCGAACTATGTCGATTGCCGGCCTGTTGGGGGATTTATATGTATATATGACTATGCAAGTGTTTGGCTTTTCCTTGTTCTTTGCCTTTCATCCTTCTGCTGTTTCCTTTCCCGCCCTCCCTTGGTTGCCGCCTCCCCAGTCAGGCAGTTGCTCTGCAATCTGTGGCTGGAGAAGTGCTTGGCCAATTGGGAGGGCAAGTACTCTAGCTTTGTTGGATTATAGCGAAGTGTTTGGGAAGCCGGCCAGCCGGCTGTCTGACAGCCGGCAAGCGTGGTTGGAGGCCGTCCTTTCTCTATACAAGTTCATTGGTCCTTAGCTGTTTTTCGTGTGGGCATCCTTTCTGCCTTAGCTCTTGCTAGTCGGACAGTCGGTTCCTCGAGCTGCGACTTTCAGCAAGAGAGGACTTGGGAGTCGGCACACTACTTGTCTGACTTCAGGCAGAACTTTAATATAGCTTAAGGCGGCCAGTCTCCAGGCCGACTAGTCGAACCCGGTGCCAGACAGGAAATCAAATGTAATAATACATTCATGGATATGACACTCGTCACTCATAGATAAATGAAGGCAGTCCCCGAGTGCTCCTCGGGGGGCCTGTTGTTTCGTACTTAATACAAAAGGATAGCATGATACATACTGCTTTCAACTGTAAAATCTTCTCAGGAGGTTCGCGTTCCATGGTCGCTCTGACTCCTTGCCGGAATCATCCCTCTTGCGTGCTCTTGGTTTTTGCGCATCGATCAAGTAGTAGGAGTCGTTGCCTAGTGCCTTGTTGATGACGAAAGGGCCTTCCCAGGGGGCCGAGAGCTTGTGCTGGCCGGCTGTTCGCTGGATCAGCCGAAGCACAAGGTCGCCCTCCTGGAAAGATCTTGGCTTGACCTTGCGGTTGTGGTAACGGCGCAACCCCTGCTGGTAGATGGCGGACCGGCTGAGTCCTAACAGCCGGCCTTCTTCCAGTAGGTCGACAGTGTCTTCTCTTGCTTCCTTGGCCTCCGCCTCCGTGTACATGGTGATCCGAGGCGAGTTGAACTCGATGTCGGTTGGGATGACAGCCTCGGCACCATATACAAGGAAGAATGGAGTGCAGCCGGTTGACTTGTTGGGGGTAGTACGCAGACTCCAGAGGACAGCCGGCAGCTCATCGAGCCAGCAGCCGGCGGATCGCTCCAGTGGTACAACCAGTCGGGGCTTGATGCCGGAGAGGATGAGTCCATTTGCTCGCTCGACCTGGCCGTTTGACTGCGGGTGGGCAACGGACGCTAAGTCCAGTCGGATACCCTGCGTCGCGCAGAAACGTGCCAGTGCTCCTTTGGCAAAGTTTGTGCCGTTGTCAGTGATGATGCTGTGCGGTACGCCGTACCGAGTAGTGATGTCGGTGATGAACGTCACGGCAGTCGGCCCGTTCAGCTTCTTGATCGGCTTCGCTTCGATCCACTTGGTGAACTTGTCCACGGCGACAAGCAGATGTGTCAAGCCGCCGCGGGCTGTCTTGAAAGGGCCCACCATGTCCAGTCCCCGGACGGCAAAGGGCCAGGTGAGGGGAATGGTCTTGAGTGCAGAAGCCCGCAGGTGTTGCTTGGAACTGAAAACTTGGCATCCTCTGCAGCTCTTGACTATCTCTTTGGCATCTTCCAAAGCAGTCGGCCAAAAGAAGCCGTGGCGGAAAGCTTTGGCCACAAGTGATCTTGAGGCTGCGTGGTGGCCGCATTCGCCTTGATGGATATCCTTGAGGATTGCCACTCCTTTTTCTGGCTCGACACAGCGCTGGAAGACTCCGGTGACGCTGCGCTTGACAGGCTCTCTGTTGCTTATTGCATATGCTCTGGCTCGTCGTTGCACTAGTCTTGCTGAGATCTCATCAGCCGGCAGCTCTCTGTTGACTAGGAATTTGAGGATGGGCTGGGCCCATGATGGAGCTGTGACTTCTTCTTCTGTTAGTGCGGCTACCATCACTACTGGAATCAGCTAATTTGCCATCTGCCAGCTCTTTGCCGTCTGCTAGCTGACGGCAAAGAAGCTCTTTGCCATCAGCTACACATAAACAGACGGCAAAGAAAAGGCTGACGGCAAAGAAGCTCTTTGCCATCTGCTAGCTCTTTGCCGTCTGCCAGCGGACGGCAAAGAATCTTTGCCGTCCGCTGGCAGA
>NC_057808.1:520642826-520773020 GCF_018294505.1 Triticum aestivum | reverse complement strand
TCCAGAAGCCGACGGGGTCATATATTTGTGAATTATTAGTTAGGTCATATATCTTTCGATTTTGTTATGAAAAACATCATATATAATTGTGTTGATCGGGTAGTTTTAAATGTGCAGTTGTTTCATCGCTGCGAGGTTTGGTGTTCGACGACCTCGCCGTGCGTTTGACGAGCTCTGCCCCTTCGTTCGTGGGTGAGCACAAATGACATGTCCTCCTCCCCCATTAATTATTTGATCTATTCCGATGAAACTTGATAGCTAGATATATATGTGTCTTGAATCATCAGTATGCGTAACCAATATGTGTCTCCCGTTCGAAAGCGTCATAGTTATAAATATGCATGCATTTGCATATTTATAACCTTGATTCTTTCGAATTGTCCAACGCTATCCATGGACAGCCCGAGTATGTTTAGATTGGGTTCGTGTTCCCATATGCTTTGCTCCGGATCCGACGCATAAATTTCGTCAGTGCCTCCCCTGTTGTTCTCCGGGTACACATCCTCTCTGTTTATTGCAGAGACGTGTATCAGGAGAACAGCGGGGAGGTGCTGCCGAAATTTTGCGTAGGATCCGGGGCATAGCATGGGAGAATGAACCCAATCTAAACATACTCGGGTGGGATTAGGACCTATCATTACCTATTAGAGTGTAGGTTGCATGGACGTAATAAAATTGACAAAGTAGATCAACTGATGAATACATACATGGTGAATTATATATATATATTTGTTGTGTGTCTAGTAGCTCTGAAAGTCAAGATGAGTGATCGTGCGTGGATGTACACCGGTCACACTGGTCAGAACAAATGGAGCACTGAATGGTTCACAAAAACCAAGGGGTTTGTGCGAGCCGCATTTGCAAATGGCCAGAGGAAAACCTGGTGCCCCTGTTTATGGTGCGGCAATTGGGAAAAGAGGACAGAGGCTGAAATGGGCAAACACCTGCAGAAGAGTGGTTTTACGCCCGATTATACGGTGTGGACATTTCATGGTGAGTCTGCCCAACGTGACCGAGCTGAGGTGGATCGTCGTCGCACCGACGAGCATGGTACCGGTATGGAAAACATGGTGCAAGACTTTGATGATGCTCGGGATTCGGACGAGGAGATGGAGGAATCTGCAAAGGCCTTCAATGAAATGTTGGAGTCTTCAAAACGTCCGCTCCATGAGCACACTGAGCTTTGTCAGTTGGATGCCATCTCACAAGTAATGGCTCTGAAGGCTCAGTTCAACTTGGGCAGAGAATGCTACGATGCAATGATGACAGTATTTGGACGCTTTCTACCCAAAGGCCATGTAATGCTTGCAAACCTGTACCAGTCGGACAAAATCCTCCGTGCACTGAAGATGCCCTATGATAAGATACATGCCTGTGAGAAAGGATGTGTCTTGTTTAGGCTTGACTATGCGGACTTGAACTGTTGTCCCATTTGCAAGTCTTCCAGGTATGTTGTGGTAGACAACGGTATGGGTGAGAAGACACAGACCAAAATCCCCGTTAGTGTTCTTCGGTATATGCCAATCGTACCAAGACTTCAACGTCTTTTCATGGTCAAAGAGACGGCCAGATAGATGACATGGCACAAAACGGGCAAAAGAACCGAACTAGATGCAGATGGGAATCTGATGATTGTACACACATCAGATGGTGTTGCGTGGAAAAAGTTTGATGAATTACATGGTGACAAAGCGGCAGATCCGAGGCATCCTCGAGTCGGCATCAGCACGGATGGGTTCAGTGTGTTTGGTATGACGGCAGCCCAATACAGTTGTTGGCCCGTATTT
The DNA here is from genome assembly GCF_018294505.1 of Triticum aestivum. Taxonomy (NCBI): domain Eukaryota; kingdom Viridiplantae; phylum Streptophyta; class Magnoliopsida; order Poales; family Poaceae; genus Triticum; species Triticum aestivum. Next base: position 520,771,233 of record NC_057808.1, on the reverse strand, counting down.
ATCTTTCCACTCAATCTCCCCCCCGGACAGATTATGCAAAGAAAGAACATTTTCCTGACGTTGATAATTCCAGGGCCCAACTATCCGGGGAAAAATATGAATGTGTACATGCAACCGCTTAAGGACGAATTGCAAGAAGCCTGGGATAATGGGTTCAAGACATACGATGCCTATAGCAAACGGAACTTCATAATGCGTGTCTGGTACATGTACTCGACGCATGACTTGCCGGCGTATGCGCTATTCGTTGGCTGGTGTGTGCATGGAAGGTTCCCGTGCCCCACATGCAAGGGAGCTCTTGAGTTTCGTTGGCTTCAGGCCGGTCGCAAGTTTTCTTGCTTCGACATGCATAGAGAGTTCCTGAATCCTCGCCATAAGTTCAGGAAAGACAAGAAGAACTTCATCAGAGGTAGAGTTGTCAAAAACTCTGCACCACATGCATTGACAGGCCAACAGACCCTGGATCAGTTAAACGCTCTCGAGCCAGATCCAGAGCGTCCAGGGTACTTCAAGGGGTATAATTCTAAGCACGCCTGGACTCACAAAACATGCTTATGGGATCTGCCTTACTTCAAAGACCTCCTTTGCCCACACAACATCGACGTGATGCACACTGAGAAGAATATCGCCGAGGCACTTTTTGGTACATTGTTCGGCATAGATGGGAAGTCAAAGGATAATACTAAGGCTAGAGTCGATCTGGAGGCGCTATGTGATAGGCCGTTACAAAACATGAAAGAACCGAAAGGAAAGCAGAACTGGACGAAGCCAAAGGCATGGTTCAATCTTGGAAGGCCGGCTATGAGGGAAATTATCTTGTGGGTGAAAATGCAGTTGATGTTCCCCGATGGGTATGCAGCGAATCTACAGAGGGGAGCCAGTCTTGATAAATTGAAGATATTTGGTCTCAAGAGTCATGATTGGCACATATGGATTGAGCGGGTAATGCCGGTGATGTTGCGTGGCTTCATCCCTGAGGATGAATGGCTAGTACTGGCAGAACTCAGCTATTTCTTCCGTGTTCTTTGTGCGAAAGAACTATCGCCTAGCGTGCTAGAAGAAATGGAAGAGTTGGCGCCGGAGTTGATCTGCAAGTTAGAGAAGATCTTTCCACCGGGCTTCTTTAATCCAATGCAACATTTGATTTTGCATCTCCCGACCGAGGCAAGATTGGGGGGGCCCGTGCAAAATCGTTGGTGCTACCCAACTGAGAGGATGCAGAAGACGCTTCGACAAAAATGTAAAAATAAACGTAGAATTGAAGCATCGATGGCTGAGGCATTCATCACTGAGGAGGCGGCAAACTTCGTGACAGCACACTACGAAGCCAAAAATCGTCATTTGCATAATCCGAAGCCTCGGTACAATGCTGACGACCCTAAAAAGGGTGGATCCAACCTCAGCCTATTCAAAGGGAATCTCGCACCAGCCAGTGTTTCAAATCCAGTATCTTTGGATAACGAACAATGGCGGACCATTTCGTTGTATATCTTCAACAACCTGATAGAAGTGCGGCCGTACATCGAGTAAGTTCTCGGTACATAGTTTCGCAACTTCTATTTCCTTTGAACTGCTCTTATTCCTGGATATTTCATACAGTCGATACGTCGCCTTATTCTCGTATGGAGCGGTGATCCAAAAGGATTCTGTCGAAGAGTATGAGCTTCTCGCAAAGCAAGGTGGCGGCTATCCCGGTTTCATCTCTTGGTTCAAACAAACGGTAATTTCTATTAGACTTGTAGGCTAATTTGTAGGCGGCTATCCCGGTTTCATTCGCTAATTTGTGCGTAATGCAACAATCCTTTCATATTAAACTTGTAGGCTAATTCAGAGTCTATGGACGCCGAATTGAGACAAGTCGCTAATGGTTTTGACTATAAGGTCCGTTCATTTGACAAATACGACATCAACGGGTATCGCTTTCGTACCTATGGCAAAGAGCTATCTATGGCCGACCGAAAGTCTACAAATTGTTGTGTATCTGCTATCGGCGAAGGAGGTACCGAGTATTATGGGAGAGTTGAAGCAATTTATGAACTTCTATTCTATGGTGAAAACCCACCGAATGTCGTAGTCTTCAAATGTTATTGGTTTCAGCCGAAGGAGACTAGAAGAACTCATGAACATATAGGGCTAGTTGAAATCAACCAAAGCACCCATTTAGATGTTCCTGATGTCTATATTACGGCTCAACAGGCGACCCAAGTATTCTATCTACCGTGGGCCTGCCAAACTAATCCAAATCTGAAAGGTTGGGATGTCGTTTATGAAGTGCCGCCACGTGCTAGACTATCTCCCCCAAAGGAAGAGGATTATGAACCTCACATTAACCCAGACACATATGAAGGAGAATTCTTCCAAGAGACACGTCTTTCCAAAAAGCGTTTCAAGAACCGCTATACTTCACCCCAAAACATTGAAGTAGACAGTGACAGTGAATCCGACATCACCCCAGAGGAGGAACAAGAAGAGCCGGAACAAGAAGAGGTTACTGCTGCGGATGACCTGTCATTGCTTGACCGATTACGTCAAGGTGGCCTTGCACATGTTGATGCCACTGAACCCTATGAGCCCGTCATTGATTATAGTGATGATGATGATTATGCATTTATTGATGATACTGATCGAGATTATTAGTAGTGTCAGGTATTAAATTTTTTAATGTTGTACTTGATGATGATACACTTAAGTGATACACATATTATTATTCATGTCGGTCTTTTTTTTATGTTGTACTAATTTCGTTTACTGTTTGTCATGGCAGGTGTTGAAAGATGGTGGGCGCTGGTCGGGAGCGCGCCAAGGCCCCTTCTTCCTCGGCGCGTGGTCTGAGGTCTTCGATTCCAGACGTACCTCTTCGCCGAGCGTTGCTGGACAGTATGTCCACACCGCCGGGCCCTTCTTCGTCCACCGCGGTGCCCAGCAGGGGACGAGGTAGGAAGAGAGGAGGTGGGGCACGTGGTCGCGGGAGAGGAGGTAGGGTGACTGCTAGGGCGCCTTCCTCGCCGCCACCCCCAGCTGTTTCACCCGAGCACGTGACTGCTAGGGTGGACTCGTCCGAGGAGGAGGCTACACGGACTCCGGTCCACGAGCCTCCGGTCCACGGGTCTTGGGCCCACGAGCCTCGGGTCGACTGGCCTTCGGCCCACGAGAGTTCGGCCCACGAGACCCCGGAGGAGCACACGTCCGGATGGGGTACCTGGCCGGATCAGCCCGAGGAGCCGAGTGGCCATGCTGATGATGGCGGGGAGCCGACTGATCTTGAGGAGGAGGGTGGCACCGTCTACCAGCGTGGTGCTACACGGCTCCCGTCCGTGCCGGCGACCCGCGAGCAGAGGTGGTTGATCTTCCCTGATGGGGAGAGGTACGTAAGTGCATTTAATATTTTTGTACCTTCTGCATTCACGTTTCTTCAAATAACTAATGCGTTGGCCTTGTCATGCTGCAGGGGTTGGGACCACCATCATAGTGTCCGCCGGCCCAACTCCGTCCTTGGAGTTCTTTGCCGGCAAAACTTCCCGGGGTTTGTCACGTTGCCTGGTGAGGGTCGGCTTCCAGAGCTTGGGTTGAGCTGGGAGCACTACGTGGCTGCCCCGGCCCCGCCGGATGTCATTATCGACGGTGTCGTGTGCGACACGAGGGCAGACATGGTGATCAGGACGTTCTGGGTAATTTCTCCTTTACACATTTCAAAATCTTCAACTAGCTAGTTATTAATTGTACTAATCAATATTGTCTCATTTGATTGCAGACATTCTACAGGTGTGAGGAGGGATACGAGGAGGACTGCGCAAATGTTATCCAGAACGTCTGCAAGCGCCTACTCCAGAACTTACGGCACGAGGCTCGGGTGCAGGCTGTTCGAGACTACTACGCCTTGCGTGGTATCAAGAAGACCAAGCCGGCGTGCCGCGATAAGTTCCTGAGTAAGGAGCAGTACATGAAGGTAATTCTTAAGGCCTTCTACTTAAGTTCCTTCATTTAGTAATTCTTAGCCGTAGCGCTCAAGTTTCTATTTGCTAACTTAGGCGCCTCCGAGATGGTGTGCGGATCGGATGGATTGTTGGGAGGTGTTGGTCGATGAGTGGTGCTCACAAGAATGGCTAGCCCTCCACAACCAGGCCAAGGACAAACGTGCCCAAATGGAAGGTGTGCCACACCATCAAGGCAGCTCCAACTTATATCAGTTCGGGCGCAACTGGGTATGTGGTTTGCTTCATGATTCATGCAATTCATTCATCATGCTAGCTTGAGCCCTTTAATTACTAATTTTCATTGTTTCTCTCTTTCAGGCACGCCACAATAAGGCGGATAAGGTGCCAGAGGTCTACGACCTGTATGCCATGGCCCACACTGGCTCTTACAAGAAAGTCAAGGCTTTCTCTCAGTCTGACCTCGATGATGCAAACAACTTCACCAACATCTCCTCCCACAACAAGCTCGTGAGATATAGAGATGAGGGGAAGGCGAGGAAAGGGGAGGACTTTAACCCGAGCCAGGGTCCCATTGATCCAGAGCTGGTGATGATATCTGGTGGCGGGAGGTCCCATGGCTCCATAGCCATTGGAGATGGACTTATCCGTTGTCCTAGCACTCTCCCGGAGATCAAGGGGCGCCAGTCGAGCTCCGCTCCTGAGATAAGGCCTCGTGAACGGCCAGTGCAACTCGCCATCAAGGTTAGTGATACGTACTCAGTTATCTTTCTCCATTACATTGTGTGCGCTTCCATCAATGATTACAAATGGTCATGTGAGTGGTGTTGCAGGCTGCTATACAGACTGAGAGAGATAGAACGGAGAAACTTCTGGCGGAGGCGGCGGAGAGGCAGCGGGAGATGGAGGAGAGGACGAGAAAGATGATGGAGGAGGAGAGGGCACGGAATGACATGCAGGCAAGGGCCATGTACGAGCTCCTTGTGGTAAGTTTCTTCTGCAGATTACTTGCTAGTCTTAACATTTGAGTCTCATTACTAACTAGTATGACTCTGTTCTGAAAACCAAATGTGCAGTCTGTGTGCGAGAAGTCCGGTCAGCCCGCTCCGCCGATGCCAGTGATTGCTCCTGGGAGCACGGTTAGTTTAGTTTGAATGGACATTAGTTGGTAGTCTCAACATTTGAGTGTCGTAATGCTAACGAGACATTGGAAATGATCTTTGTTGCAGCTTAACTCCAGAAACGCATCGCACGATCCTTCTCCAGGTAGCGGCACTAGCCACCCCGCTCCTACACCTCCCTGATCACGGTAAGTTTCTCTAGTGTTTTGCTTAACAAATGCATAAAGACCTAGACTTAGCTTTATTTCCTCCAATATGCTTACCATAATGACCTAGAGTTAGCTTATTTTCCTCCAAAATGACCCATTTTACCTAGGTTAGCTTATAAATGATGCAGTTCATCCAAGTTAGCTCAAAAATGACCCACTTTACCTAGATTAGCTCCTAAATGATCCATTTTACCTACGTTAGCTTTAAAATGGCCCATTTCACCTACGTTAACTCCAAAATGACCCATCTTACCTAGGTTATCTCATAAACGATCCATTTCAACTAATTTAGCTCATAAACGATCCATTTGACCTAAGTGAGCTAAAAAACGATCCATTTCACCTAAATTAGCTCTTAAATGATCCATTTCACCTAAGTTAGCTAAAAAACGATCCATTTCAACTAAATTAGCTAAAAATGATCCATTTCAACAAAGTTAGCTCAAAAACGATCCATTTCAACTAAGTTAGCTCAAAAACGATCCATTTGACCTAAGTGAGCTAAAAAACGATCCATTTCACCTTAGTTACCTCAAAAACGATCCATTTCAACTAAGTTAGCTCAAAAACGATCCATTTCAACTAGGTTAGCTCCAAAATGACCCATTTCACCTTACTTAGCTCAAAAACGATGCCCTTCACCTTAGTTAGCTCATAAACGACCCATTTCAACTAAGTTAGCTCATAAATGATCCATTTCAACTAAGTTAGCTCATAAACAACCCATTTCAACTTAGTTAGCTCATATATGATCCATTTCACCTAAGTTAGCTCATAAATGACATATACTTCTTGTTCTAGTCTTCTTCTTGTTCTAGTCTTCTTCTTGTTCTAGTCACCTATTTCTAACTTTCTTATTTACCATTTTGCAGATTTCATTCACTTGATGGAAGCTAGCTTGCTATGATGGAGTGCTTGCTTTTCCTTTGATGAAACTTTGCATTGTATCTAGCTTGCTATCTTCATGACACTTTGCATTGTAATATATATATGGATGGAACAATGTGTATGGATGGAACTTCCTTATGTATGAACAATGTGTATGGATGAAACTGATGTGATATGTGATATGAAACTTATGTGCTAGATATGTGTTGGATATGTGCTGGATATGAAACTTATATATGTGATATGTGCTGCAAATTGTGGGATTTAATAAAAAACAGAAAAAACAGACAATATGCAGGCTCTTTGCCGTCTGCCACCGACGGCAAAGAGCCTTTGCCGTCAGCGGCGGACGGCAAAGAAGCCACGTGGCAGCCAACTGTGCTTCCTGGGAGCTGACCCATTTGGTCAGTTTGCCTACAGTGGCAGACGGCAAAGACTTTGCCATCAGTGGCAGACGGCAAAGAACCTGCACTTTGCCATCAGTGGCAGACGGCAAAGAACCTGCCATCTAGTGACGTGTAGATGACATCATAAGGCGGACGGCAAAGACCAAAGGCTCTTTGCCGTCTGCGGCGGACGGCAAAGGTCTGCCGTTAGCCACTTAACGGACTGACAGCGCAAATATTGCCGTCCGCCCTCTTTGCCGTCCGCCGCAGACGGCAAAGAGCCTTTGCCGTCCGCCGCCAGGAAGCAGACGGCAAAGCAGCTATTTACCGTAGCCTTCTTTGCCGGAGCCTTTTGCCGTCCGCGGCTGACGGCAAAGGTCTTTGCCGTCCGCCTTTCGAGCCTTTGCCGTCCGCCATGGCAGACGGCAAAGTAGCTGTTTCCTGTAGTGCATGACTCGGGTGGGTGGGTCGGGTGGCGTCGAATTGGAGTCGGCCACCGCTTCTTGTGTTGTTGCAGTCCCCGGGCCGACTGCTGCAGTCCCCGGGCCGGGTTCTGAAGTCCCCAGGCCGGGTGCGACTACGGCAGTCCCTGGGCCAGTTGTCGAAGTCCCCGTGCCGCCTGCGGGGTTCCTCCAGTCGGATCCGGCTGCATCGGCGATAGGCGGTACGAAGATAGAGTCCGACTCTGGAGAAGGCTTGATGGACGGCTTGAGGAGGCGCTGGAGGGAGACGCCGGTCGGTATAGCCTGTCGGGGGGAGCCGATCCGTGCCAGGGCATCTGCTTGGTCGTTGTCGGCCCTTGGCACGTGAAGGAACTCGCACCCTTCGAAGTACCCACTGATCTGCAGGACGAGGAATCGATAGCTCGCCATGTTTGCATCCTTGGCGTCCCAGTCGCCAGACGACTGCTGGACCACCAAGTCTGAGTCGCCATAACACAGGATCCGGCGTATGTCGAGTTCTTTGGCTAGCCGGAGCCCATGTATGAGCGCCTCGTACTCGACCACGTTGTTGGAGGCGGCGAAGTGGATTTGCTGCGTGTATCTGAGTTTGTCGCCTTTGGGAGAGGTGAGGACAATGCCGGCTCCCAAGCCGGTGCGCATCTTGGACCCGTCGAAGTGCATCCGCCAATGGGTAGAGTCGGGAGCCGGCGGTAGGTACTGGGTCTCAGCCCAGTCGACGAGGAAGTCGGCCAATGCTTGGGACTTGATGGCGGTGCGGGGTTGGTAGAAGATTGCGTATGGCGCCAATGCAATGGCCCATTTAGCCACCCGGCCAGATGCATCCCGGCTGCCTATGATCTCGGCAAGCGGGGCGGTGCACACGACCGTGATGGGATGCTCTTGGAAGTAGGGCTTCAGCTTCTTGGCGGCGAAGTACACCCCATAGCACATCTTCTGGTAGTGCGGGTAGTTTTGCTTTCAGCTGGATAGTACTTCGCTTAGATAATACACCGGCCTTTGAACTAGCTGGGCTCGGCCTTCTTCCGGGTGCTGGACCACGACAACTGTACTGACCCACTCGGCTAGTCGCGGCAATGTAGAGGAGCATGGGCTCCTTCTCAGTCGGCGCCGCCAGGACAGGTGGAGTGGTCAACATCTTCTTCAGCTCATGGAAAGCTTGGTCGGCTTGGTCATTCCACTCAAAGTGAGTGGACTTCTTCATGAGTCGGTACAGGGGGAGAGCCTTCTCTCCTAGCCAGCTAATAAAGCGGTTTAGGGAGGCCAAGCACCCGGTGAACTTCTGCACATCTCGCAATTTGGTGGGAATCTCCATCCTCTCGATGGCCTTGATCTTCACAGGGTTGCACTCGATGCCGCGTTCGGAGACCAGAAAGCCTAACAGCTGGCCGGCTGGTACTCCGAACACGCATTTCTCGGGGTTGAGCTTGATTTGGAATCGGCGCAAGTTGGCGAATGTTTCTTTGAGGTCCTCCAGCAGGGTGGCGCGCTTCTCTGTCTTCACCACAATGTCGTCTACGTAGACGTGGGCATTTCTGCCGAGTTGCTTGAGGAGGCATTTCTGCATGCAACGCTGAAAAGTGGCACCGGCATTCCTTAGGCCGAATGTCATAGTCAGGTAACAGAAAGCTCCGAATGGTGTGATGAAGGCAGTCTTCAGTCGGTCTGCTGGGTCCAACTTGATTTGATGGTACCCTGAGTAGGCATCCAAAAAACTCAACAGCTCGCATCCGGCTGTGGAGTCTATCACTTGGTCAATCCGTGGCAAAGCAAACGGATCCTTGGGGCAGGCCTTGTTGAGGCTGGTGTAGTCTATACACATACGCCACTTGTTATTCTTTTTCAAAACCAAGACTGGGTTGGCAAGCCACTCTGGAAAAAATACTTCCATAATAAAGCCAGCGGCGAGGAGCCTGGCTATCTCTTCTCCTACGATTCTTCGCTTCTCTTCTGACAGTCGGCGGAGGGGCTGCTTGACCGGCTTCGCGTCGGCTCGGACGTGCAATTTGTGCTCGGCGAAATCCTTCGGGACACCCGGCATGTCCTTTGGGGACCATGCGAAGATGTCTCGATTCTCACGGAGGAAGTCGACGAGCTCGCCTTCCTATTTACTGTCCAGGTTTGCCCCAATGACAGCAAACCTTTCCGGATTCTCCGGGTCCAGAGGTATCTTCTTCGTCTCCTTGGCCGGCTGGAAGGAGCCCTGCGCATCATAATCTTTGGGGTTGGGGGACAAAGCCGGCTGCTTGCCGGCCATGGACACAACCCGTTCCAGCATCTTCTTCTCTTCTGCCACTACGAGGGACTCGGCCAGCCGACTGCTGGCCATGGCGCACTCGATGGACTTCTTGTAGTCGCCGGCTACGGTGATGATCCCCTTCGAGCTCGGCATCTTCATCTTTAAGTAGGCATAGTGGGGCACAGCCATGAACTTGGCCAGAGTAGGTCGGCCAAGCAAAGCATGGTAGGGGCTCTCCAGATCCACTACCTCAAACCAGATCGCTTCCCGGAGAAAATGATCCTTGTCTCCGAAGAGAACATCCATCTTGATCTTGCCGGTCGGGGAACAAGACAAGCCGGGCACGATGCCATGGAACATGGTCCGGCTTGGCATGAGCTGCTTCGCCTTGATGTTCAGCTTCTCCATGGTATCGCGGTACAGTATATTGATACTGCTTCCGCCATCAATCAGGACGCGGGAGAATCGGGCAGCTCGCCTCTCCGTCGCGAGGGTGACATCCAAGACTAGTGCATAGGAGCCAGGGGATGGCATCACCTCTGGGTGGTCGGCCTGGCTCCAATTGATGGGCTTCTCGGACCAGTGCATGAACTCGGGAGCGCTACAGGCGACTGCGTTGACCTCTTGATGCTGACGGCGCCGACTACGCTTGTCTTCAACTTGGCTTGTGAAGACGACGTAGGCGGCGTGCTCTTCAGGGAACTCATCTTGAATGGCTCCGACTGCTGGCCGAGCCGCCGGCTGCTGGGGGGCTGGAGGCGGCGGGCCGGGAGGCGGAGGCGACACCAGCCCCTCGCCCTTGGAGATTCGCGTGAGCCAGTGGCACTTTCGGGTCGTGTGGTTGGACGGCTTCGCGCCGCTGTGGAACTTGCAGGGGGCGTCGAGAGTCTGCTCGTAGGAGAAAGCCGGCTGCCAAGCCGGCCTGCCACCCTTCTTCTTGGGAGCGGGCCGTTCTTCGGGTTGCTCATCTTCAACTGTGGCCACCTGCCGACTGGTGGAAGGCGGCATACGGGCCTTGCGCTTGTGGTCGTTCTGGTAGGGGCGCCGACTGGACTCGCTAGCCGGCATCTTGGGAGCCGGAGCAAGCACCTTCCCAGAGGCGTCCACTCGGAGCTCGGTCTTCATCGAGGAGTCGGCCGTGGCGTACTTATCCGCGATGATCAGCAGTTCGTCGAGGGTAGCCGGCTCGTCGCAGAGGAGCCGGTGCTTGAGGAGGGTGCCCTCTCGGCACCCGGCGGTGAAGTACTCAATGGCCCGAACCTCGTGCACCCCCTCGCAGGAGTTGCGGAGCTCGGCTCACCGCATGAGGTAGTCGCAGGTCGACTCGCTGGGCCCTTGGACGCATAGGGAGAGCTGGCGAGGCTTAGGAGGCCGCTTGTACGTGCTGGTGAAGTTGCGGACGAAGACTTCCGTGAAGTCCAGCCAGCTGTTGATGATGTAGGGCTTGAGGCTGTTGAGCCAGGTGCGTGCCGTGCCTTGCAGCATGAGGGGGACGTATTTCACGGCGACGCGTCTATTGCCGTAGGCTATGCTGACCGCTGTAGAATAGTCGATGAGCCAATCTTCCGGCTTCACAGAGCCGTTGTACTTGGGCGTGTCTCTGGGGAGCGAGAACCCTTTGGGGAAGGGCTCGTCGCGGATGCGGGGGCCAAAGCACGGCGGGCCGACATCGTCTTCTTCTTCTAGCGCCAGGGATCGAGCTAGGCGGTCGATCCGGTGGCGGGCGTCGTTCTCGCCGACTCCTTCGCGGCGGCCTAGTCGGTCACCAAGAGTCGGATGCGTGACAGGCGGCGGGGTGTGACGTCTCTCCCCTCGAGGCGGGGGAGGAGGCGGATTTCCTCGGCGCTCCACCGCTCGAGGGCGGCCTTCCGCGTCACGCTCGATGGTGATACGAGTCCGGCTGCGGCTAGCAGCCGGCTCCTTGTTTTTCCTCTCGCGGGTGCCGCTCGCAGTCGGCGACCGGGACATCGCGGCGTGCTCCCGGCGCGGGGGATGACTATCAGCGCGGGCGCCGGCTTCGTGTCGTTCTGCGGCCGCGTCGATCAGCTGCTGGATCCGCCTTGTCATGTAGGGGAGCTCATCGGCTCCCAGCCCATTTAGCTCTTCAGCGGCCGCCTGAGCGGCTCGTAGATTCTCGCGCGGGGTGGCGTAGACGGGGCGATCTGCCCCCAGCATGCTGGCGACAGCCGCGCCGCGCTTCTGGACGAAGCCGGCTCGGCTCGGCCCGCTATGCAGCGGCGTACCGAAGGCGGCGCGGTCGACTTCGCGCTGGTGGGCCTTGGTGAGGCGTCTCATGGAGGCTATCTTCTGGCCTTCCGCGATGAGGGCGAGGCGGCGTGCCTCCAAGGTCTCGGCGTCGGCGTTGGCTGGGATGGGGACGGATAAGTCGTGCATCGCCGCTTGCAGGGCGTCGTGGGCGTTCTCGCCCGAGTTGGCGACGTGGCTGATGACCAACACTTCGGTGACAGCGCTGCTGCCGCTGATAGCTCGAGGGAGAGGGTTGTCGAAGACCACCATGTCTGAGGGGTAGGCGTCGAGCGATGCCGTGTCCGAGTTGACAAGCATCGGGTCGGTGGAGCCGACCGACTCCAAGTCTGCAGCAGGCTCGCTGGAGACGTGAAGTTGGTCGAGGAGGCTGATGAGGCGGCTCTCGGGGTAGTCCGTGCCCGCGTCGGACGCGGGCTCATCGGAGATGCGAGCCTCGCCAAGCAGATCGGCGAGGCGGCTCGCCGCGCAGGCGTCGTCGACGCCTTGCAGCGCGTCGGGGCAAACGCCATCGGGCGCAGCAGGCTGGCTGCGCTCGCGTGGGAGGAAAAGGGTTCCCGTCCAGAACAGGTCTCCGGACGACGGTGCACTTGGCCCCACGGTGGGCGCCAAATGTCGGGTGGTAGGTGCGACATATGCCAACGGGTGGCTTATCATTGTGGGAGCCAGTAAGACGTCGCCGGTGCCTGGAAACGGGATGAGGCGAAGACATGCTCACCGGCGAATCTTACCCAGGTTCGGGGCTCTCCATGGAGATAACACCCCTAGTCCTGCTCTGCGGGGTCTCCGCATGATCACTAGATCAGAACGAGTAGCTACAAGTGCTCCTTGAGCTGTCGGGTTTAAGGGAGAAGAAGAGCAAGTCTAGCTCTCGCTTCCCTCTCTATATGGTGTGTGTGTGTAACTCTAAGAAGCCAACCCTTTGCATGGGTGCCCCGGGGGGTTTATATAGGCCTACCCCCCGGGGGTACAATTGTAATCCGGCTGGGCGCGGGTCCCAGTCGTCAGTGTCTATGCTCGCCGGCTTCTCCGCCGGCCATTGGGGCCCGCCGACTGGGCGCGGGTCCCAGTCGTCAGTGTCTGTGCTCGCCGGCTTCTTCGCCGTCCATTGGGGCCCGCCGACTGGTGGGTCCCGCCGGCTGCCGGCCTCTTGGCCGACAGGCCGGCCCCACCGCCTGGGGGTCTTGTCGGCGGCTGTTTACTGTAACCTCGCCTCTGATGACGAGGGCTTTGTCGTGGTAAGCGTGGCTACAGTGTGCCGCCTCGAGGGCTCTCACTGTAGCCTTACCTCGTCTTGTCTCCTTAATGTGGCACATGTTTCGAGGGAGGGGGTAGCCGGCTTCTGGGGGCCGGCTACGCCCCTGGCCGACTGGGGGAGGCTGGGCCGCCTTCGTGCCTCTCTCTGGCTAAAGGGGCCCGCCGCCCGCGGGCCATACTGGCGTCTGTCGCGGATGACGTTGAGGCCAGCATGGCTACAGGGCCGAGCCGGACGGGAGATGGCTAACCCGTACGGCGTCCTGTGGCCATGCCAGCCTCGGGATTCGGGGGTAGTGGGCCGCACTGTAGCCACACCCCATCTTGTCACCGTTATGTGGGCGTAGTTTCGGTGGGTGCGGTCTTGGCCGGCTTCTTGGAGTCGGCGTTCTTCATGGCCGGCTCTTGGGAGTCGGCGTTCTCCATGGCCGGCTTCCTGGAGTCGGCCATCTCGTAGTTATCTTGGGGGAGGTTTCTGAGGCTGGGTCGCCTTCTGAGAGTCGGCTCCTGGGGTAGCCGGCCGGGGGGAAGGTGGCCCAATGCTTTGAATGCTTGAAGGCTCAAATGGCCTGATAATTTTTGAAGAGCCAGGGGTAGTCGGTTAGGCTACCCGTGGCCATTTACTCTGCCACCTGGTTCATCCGGACGAGCACCTCAGTAGAGAAAGGCGAAAACTGACTGTCATGATAAAGCGCGAGACTGGTCAACCACTCGATGACTCATCGGAATCTTCGCGATTCCTCTGCATTAACGAAGGGCCAGTTTCCCGGCCATGTATGTACACGCCCCGTATTCGGATGAGCGCGGAAGTACCAGGGGCTATATAGTAGCCCCACTGTCAAACTCCTATGGCTAAGTGAAAGTGTTAAAGCAATATAGTCTGATTGCCTTGTTCGCCATGCTAGCACCTCCTTAATGGACCAAGACGTTGGATCAAGTGTGAACACGCGCTTTTCCGAACACGCCCGCATTATATGCGTGGGGGCTGAAGCCGACGACTGCAAACTTTCAGGTTATATATATATATATATATATATATATATATATATATATATATATATATGTATATATGTACATTAACGGCCGCACAGAAGGCATCATAATACTTTCAGGCAAAAGTATAAACACAACCTTTATAATTCAAATAGCATTGTTTTTACAATCGGGATACATGTCACTCGAACATGATACTCTTCGAGCACTGAGCCTCGATTAAACGAGCACCTTCTAGGACTTCTTCAAAATAGTGCTCGGCCGAGATCTGGCCCATGGCCAGATCCTGGGCTGCAATAGCGGTGGCCTCCATCTCTGCCCAGTATGTCTTAACGTGGGCAAGAGCCATCTGCGCACCCTCTATGCATGCCAACCTCTTTACAACGTCGATATGCGGCACAGCACCAAGGAATCATTGCACTAGACCAAAATAACTATTCGGCCTTGGTCCTTCCGGCCAAAGATGATCCACGACAGACCTCATGGCAAGTCCGGACAATCTATGGAGTTCAGCCCACTCAGCCATTTGTTCATTTAACAGCAGCGGACGCATTGGAGCACTGAATTGCGACCAGAATAACTTTTCCACTTCATGATCTTTTTGATCTTTGAAAAACTTAGTCGCATCAACAGCACTCGTTGCCAAGTCCAAGTACACGTCTGCAGCACTCCATAATTTATCCAGAGGGGCATGCTTTGGATCTCCAAACTTCGTCCGCAACAGAAAGGGCTTCCCAGCCATGATACTTCCGGCTTGATGAAGCTCCTCCTTCGCTGCTATGATTTTAGAGCGGGTTTCCTTGGCTGCTACCATGGCTTTCTTCAGGTCCGCCGCCTTTGCTTGGCTTTCCTTTTCAAGAAGCTCATACCGGTCGGTGGCATCCTTCAGCTCAACAGCCATCTTGGCTATTTTTTCTTCGCTCTGGCGATGTGCAGCTTGTTCAGCGTTTAAGTCTTCGGCCGCCTTCAGAGCGGCCGCATCACTTCTCCTCGCTTGTTCCTTGGCTCGGGCAAGCTCTGCCCGAAGGGTCTCCACGGCGGCAGCTCCATCTGCAGTCACAGAATGTTATAGATACTAGCATCATGCTCCTCTTAATACCTGTTAACCACTGGAGAATACACACCCTATGCCTCGTCAAGCCGCTTGTTTACAAGCACGATGTCGGCATCTGCCGCATCAAGTTGTCGCTTCAGTTCGGCAAACTCACCAGCCCGGCTAGCCACCGGACCCTCAGCCACCTGCACATGAAAGCAGCATGATCATTACCTGGGACTATGATCCTCTGTTTGCCGCCTTTCGACGGCAACCAGAGTCTCAGGGGCTACTATCTGCATAGGGCACACCTAGCGTGTGTGGTACGATCAAAAAAAAATATTACCTTGCGTACCTCAAAGCCTCTTAGCAGGCTCATAAAAGCTTCATGCAACCCACTTTCGGCGGATGAAATCCTCTCAACCACCGTACCCATTAGAGTACGTTGCGCCTCTGAGATAGCCGCTTGCTCCAGAAGATTCATCAGTGCATCCGGTCGTGCACTGGACAGTCCCGGACTCTTTCTGTTGCTCTCCTCAGGAGCCGAATACTCCGGACTTTGGGTGGCCGAAGGGTTACCTTCTGGCCTTGGTGGATCAGGAGAAATCCTCCGTGACGACACCTCAGGGTCGTCCGCCTCATGAGGCGGGGAGGCATGGGGAGGCGTTTCGCTCTCCATCATCTCCGAAAGAAGATCCCCCGAAGACGAACTCTGTCGAGAAGGGCTACGATCCGAACTACAAGACATATGTCTCAGTTATCGTACTCAGAAATGAAGCAAGATATATTTTCTATAAAATACTCTTGTTTACTTACAACTCGGTGGAGGGCTGATCCCCTTGCGGGTATTGTGCGGTAAGGATGCCCTCCGGGGCAGGGCCCCCTGGCGAAGGTTTCTTCCCTCGTTTGGAAACCATTGTTTCCAAGTCTTCAGAGGCGGTCCTCTTCCTTCCTTGGGGAGAGGGAGTTTTAGATTCTTCTCCCCAGTTATCCTCCTTCGCGGAGACACTAATTCCCCCGGTTTGGATGAGTAATGAGTGAGGCCCGCTTTCGGCTTCTTTATTCCTCCCTTTATCTTCCCCTGATGGCGCTTGATAAGGCGCGAGCTCGAGCATTCTGGCCAGTACTGGATCCGCTGAGCCTTCGGGAAGGGGGCCGAACACCTGATCATCTTCGCCTTTTTTATCTAGTCCTGGTCAAAGAGCGACTTTTCAGAATGATGTTGTGATAAATAAAGAGACAGCATGTTCGGCCGAAGAATTACTTACTTGGGTGTCTGGACGATTGTAGTTTAGACCCGCATCCTCGGTGGTGTCCGGACACTTTATTCGTGATCCGAAGAACAATCTATACATCTCTTAGAGTGTCATGCCGAAGAATTGTTGAATGGTTCGTGGTCCTTCCGGGTTGAACTCCCACATACGGAGAGATTGACGTTGGCATGGCAGGACCCGACGAACTAGCATGACTTGCATTACCTTGACAAGGCTGACATCTCTCTTGAGGAGATCTCGGATGCGACTCTGCAATGTCGGCACGTCATTGGCCGGCCCCCAGTCCAGCCCCTTGTTGACCCATGACGCCAGTTGTGGCGGGGGGGCCGAACGGAAGGCAGGGGCAGCTACCCACTTAGTACTTCAGGGAGCCGTGATGTAAAACCACTCCCGCTGCCATAAGTTGGACATCTCTGGGAAGGATCCCTTTGGCCATGGAGCATCGACGCCTTTGCTTATTATGGCACCTCCGCACTCTGCATGTCACCCATCAATCATCTTCGGCTTCACATTGAAGGTCTTGAGCCATAAGCCGAAGTGTGGGGCGATGCGGAGGAAGGCCTCACACACGACGATAAACGACGAGATGTGAAGGATGGAATCCGGAGCCAGATCATGGAAATCGAGCCCGTAATAGAACATAAGCCCTCTAACAAAGGGATCAAGACTAAAGCCTAGCCCTCGGAGGAAGTGGGAAACAAATATGACACTCTCGTTGGGTTCGGGAGTGGGGATGACCTGCCCTTGAGCAGGCAGCCTGTGCGAGATTTCGGCGGACATGCTCCTTGTGTTCGAAATCATCTATGGAGTATTCGGAGGAGGAACCCGCCTTGCAATGCCGAAGACAATCTGCGCGCCGGACTCATCATCATTGAAGCCTGGTTCAGGGGCTACTGAGGCAGTCCTGGATTAGGGGGTCCTCGAACAGCCGGACTATATCCTTTGGCCGAACTGTTGGACTATGAAGATACAAGATTGAAGACTTCGTCTCGTGTCCGGATGGGAATCTCCTTGGCGTGGAAGGCAAGCTTGGCAATACGGATCTGTAGATCTCCTCCCTTGTAACCGACTCTGTGTAACCCTAGCCCCCTCCGGTGTCTATATAAACCGGAGGGTTTAGTCTGTAGGACAACAACAATCATAATCATAGGCTAGCTTCTAGGGTTTAGCCTCTACGATCTCGTGGTAGATCAACTCTTGTAATACTCATATAATCAAGATCAATCAAGCATGAAGTAGGGTATTACCTCCATCGAGAGGGCCCGAACCTGGGTAAACATTGTGTCCCCCGCCTCCTGTTACCATCCGCCTTAGACGCACAGTTCGGGACCCCCTACCCGAGATCCGCCAGTTTTTACACCGACACCTGCTAAGCTTCTTGGGCGTGTATGGGAAGACAAAAGATACACCGGAGGCACGGGAGGACCAGCAACGTATGCACGAAAAAGACGGCATGCATCCAAAGCAGTATCATGGTCCTGCCAGCTACGCTCTTACCAAAGAAGAGAAGGAAATCTTCTTTGAATGCCTGCTCAGTATGATTTGGTGCAATGTTTTGTCAGTTTTGAGTTGGTGTTCCCACATCCTTCTTCAATATCATGATGCACGTCCTAGTTCACCTAGTTGACGAGATTGCCATTCTGGGTCCTGTATTTCTACACAATATATTCCCCTTGGAGAGGTTCATGGGATTCTTAAAGAAATATGTTCATAATCGTGCTAGGCCAGAAGGAAGCATCATCAAGGGCCATGAAACAGAGGAGGTCACTGAGTTTTGTGTTGACTTTATTCCTGACCTTAAGCCGATTGGTGTTCCCGAATCGCAGCATGAGGGCAGACTGGGTGGAAAAGGCACGCTAGGAAAGGATTCAGTAATATGTATGGATGGACATTCTTGGTCGCAAGCACACTACGTAGTTCTACAAAATTCCGCCTTGGTGGCTCCGTATATCGAGGAACACAAGAATATTCTATGCTCCAAACACCCGGAGCAGTCTGACGACTGGATTACACATGAACACATGGGGACTTCCGGCAGTTGGTTGCAAACACGTCTCATGCATGACGACGCTGTTGCACATGAGTTGTACTTGCTGGCCAAGTTACCATCTTCGACTATATTGACTTTCAAAGGGTACGAGATAAATGGGAATACATTTTACACGATCGCCCAAGATAAAAAGAGCACCAACCAAAACAGTGGTGTCCGCTTTGATGCAGCAAACACCAATAGGACAAAGGACACATATTATGGTTACATAGAGGAGATATGGGAACTTGACTATGGACGTGATTTGAAGGTCCCTTTGTTTTGGTGCAAATGGGTCAATCTGACAAGAGGCGGTGTAAAGGAAGACACGCGGTACGGAATGACAACAGTGGATTGATACGTCTCCGTCGTATCTATAATTTTTGATTAGTTCATGCCAATATTATACAAGTTTCACATACTTTTGGCAACTTTTTATATGATTTATTGGACTAACCTATTGATCCAGTGCCCAGTGCCAGTTCCTGTTTTTTGCATATTTTCTGTATCGCACAAAATACATATCAAACGAAGTCCAAATGCAATAAAATTTCACAGAGAATTATTTTGGAATATATGTGATTTTTGGGAGTTGGAATCACCGCAAACGGAGGCCCGTGGTGGGCACAACCCACCAGGGCGCGGTCCCGGAGCCAGGCGTGGCGTGGTGGGTTGTGCCCTCCTCGAATGTCGTTTGGAGCTCTACTTTGGGTGCAACGAAGCTTATATCTGGAAAAAATTGTGTTAAAATCTTAGCGCAATCGGAGTTACGGATCTCCGGGAATATAAGAAACGGTTTTTGGCCAGATCTGGGGAGCGCGAAACAGAAGAGAACAGAGAGGGAGATCCCATCTCGGAGGGGCTCCCGCCCCTCCGCGGCCATGGTGGCTATGGACCAGAGGGGAACTCTCCTCCCATCTAGGGGGAGGCCAAGGAAGAAGAAGAAGGAGGGGGGGCTCTCTCCCCTCTCTCCCAGTGGCGCCGGAGTGCCGCCGGGGCTACGATCGGGGCGGCGATCTACATCAACAATCTTGCTACCGTCAACACCAACTTTCTCCCCCTCTATGCAGCGGTGTAATACCCCTTCTCCCCACTGTAATCTCTACTTAAACATGGTGCTCAAATCCATATATTATTTCCCAATGATCTATGGTTATCCTATGATGTTTGAGTAGATCCGTTTTGTCCTATGGGTTAATCGTGATCTTGGTCGGTATGATTGTACATTTTATTTATGGTGCTGCCCTATGGTGCCCCCCGTCTCGTGCAAACGTGAGGGGCCCCGGCTGTAGGGTGTTGCAATATGTTCATGGTTTACTTATTGTCAGTGTTGCGGGGGATGACAGTAGCCCAAACGCGGATAAGTGGGTTATGGCGTATGGGAGTAAAGAGGACTTGATACTTAATGCTATGGTTGGGTTTCACAACCTTAAATGATCTTTAGTGGTTGCGGATGCTTGCTAGGGGTCCAATCATAAGTGCATATGATCCAAGTAGAGAAAGTATGCTAGCTCATGCCTCTCCCACATATAAAATTACAAGAATGATTACCGGTACTTGTTATCGATTGCCTAGGGACAAATAACTTTCTTGTTGACAAAAGCTCTCTACTAAAACTAACTTAGTTGTGTCTTTATCTAAACAAACCCTAGATTTTATTTACGTGCTCTTTATTATCTTGCAAACCTATCTTATCACATCTACAAAGTACTTCTAGTTTCATACTTGTTCTAGGTAAAGCGAACGTCAAGCATGTGTAGAGTTGTATCGGTGGTCGATAGAACTTGAGGGAATATTTGTTCTACCTTGAGCTCCTCGTTGACACTCTTATTAATCGAAGAAGGGTACAAACGATCCCCTATACTTTTGGGTTATCATGGATCTCAACAATCTTGGGTACACAGACGAACCATTCGTCCTAGCCAATGATGTGGAGTAGGTTTCTATGTGAAGGACATGTGTACCAAGCCGAGAAAAAAGAAAAGATAAGGAAGCGAATACATCATAAGATGAGAAAAAGCGCCACATAGTTCTTTTAGGGAAAAGAAACATCATGGGAGTGGAGGACAAGACAGACATGTCATAATATTATGAAAAGTTTCAAGAAATTGATCCCTTCACAGTGAAGATTGACCCAAGCATCCTGTTAATTGATGAAGATTGTCCATGGTTACGCCACAAAGGGACACACGCGAAGAAAAAGTTTTATACCCCAAGATCCCACTCTGGGATGTGACCGGCTTCACCATCATCACTTTCTTCTCTAGTGAGTTCTCGGACTTATCTTGAAAGTCCCACTTCAGACAAACCGAAGGGAGTCTTTGTAATAGTTAGGGTATATATGTATTTTGGCATTTGAAATGTGAAGAAATATTATGTCCAAACGAAATATTTCATGCATTATGTAGGACTTTATTTGCTATTTTTTTGAGCTAAATGACCCTGAAATTGAAAAGCAGTACAAATGAACTCTGCAAAGGTTGAAACTTGGCATGGTATCATCATTTCACTCACATAGCATGTGCTAAATAGTTGAGAGGGTTACGGCAAAAACTGGATGCACTTCGTGTACAAAATGAACAATCTCTTTCGAAGTATAAGGGTTTCAGACGAAAACTCATCTGTTACAAAGGCATTTCATTTTTTAGACTTATTTTAAATCCAGACTTTTTGTGCGTTCAATATGCACCATTGAAAGCCACGTCATCAATTTTTAACCCTTCCTGATTTCATTTGCTATTTTTCATGCATTTTATGATTTTTTTAGCTAAATGACCCTGAAATTGAAAAGCACTACAAATGAACTCTGAAAAGGTTGAAACTTCGCATGGTATCATCATTTCACCCACATAGCATGTGCTAAAAAGTTGAGAGGGTTACGACAAAAACTGGATGCACTTCGTTTACAAACTGGACAATCTGTTTCGAAGTATCAGGGTTTCGGACGAAAACTCATCTGTAACAAAGGCATTTCATTTTTTTAACTTATTTTAACTCCAGACTTTTTTTGCATTCAACATGCACCATTCAAAGCCACATCATCAATTTTCAACCCTTTCTGACTTCATTCGATATTTTTCATGCATTTAATGAATTTTTTGAGCTAAATGACCCTGAAATTGAAAAGCACTACAAATGAACTATGAAAAGTTTGAAACTTGGCATGGTATCAACATTTCACCCACATAGCATGTGCTAAAAAGTTGAGAGGGTTGCGGTAAAAACTGGATGCACTTCGTGTACAAACTCGACATTCTCTTTCAAAGTATCAGGGTTTCGGACGAAAACTCATCTGTTACAAAGGCATTTCATTTTTTAAACTTATTTTAACTCCAGACTTTTTGTGTGTTCAATATGCACCATTGAAAGCCACGTCATCAACTTTCAACCCTTCCTGACTTCATTTGCTATTATTCATGCATTTAATGATTTTTTAGTTAAATGACCCTGAAATTGAAAATCACTACAAATGAACTCTGAAAAGGTTGAAACTTGCATGGTATCATCATTTCACCCACATAGCATGTGCTAAAAAGTTGAGAGGGTTACGGAAAAAACTGGATGCACTTCGTGTACAAACTGGACAATCTCTTTCGAAGTACTAGAGTTTCGGACGAAAACTCATCTGTTACAAAGGCATTTCAGTTTTTTAAACTTATTTCAACTCCAGACTTTTTGTGCGTTCAACATGCACCATTCAAAGCCACTTCATCAATTTTCAACCCTTTCTGACTTCATTCGCTATTTTCATGCATTTGATGAATTTTTGAGCTAAATGATCCTGAAATTGAAAAGCACTACAAATGAACTCTGAAAAGGTTGAAACTTGGCACCGTATCATAATTTCACCCACATAGCATATGCTAAAAAGTTGAGAGGGTTATGGAAAAAAATGGATGCACTTCGTGTACAAACTGGACAATCTCTTTCAAAGTATCAGGGTTTCGAACGAAAACTCATCTGTTACAAAGGCATTTCATGTTTTAAAGTAAAGTTACCAAATTGAATATAATGGTAAAACACACTAATATTAAACAGCAGGAAAAAGAATCACTCAAAAATATATTTTTAAAGTAAAGTTATTCACAAACTAGTGATTCACACAAATTTCAAAGAATTCAAATTTAAACTATTCAAATTTGAAAACTACTGGCACTAATAGAAAGTTCTAGTTTTTTTGACCTAAAGCAAAAAGATTCACTCAAAAACTCTAAATATTTGGTTGTAAGTAGAAACAAAATAAAATAAATAAAACAAAAAGAACAAAAAACTGGAAAAAGTCCTTTAGTCCCGGTTGCCACCACAAACCGGGACAAAAAATTAAAAAAGTAACAAAAAATTCTCGCCTACTAGGCCACCACGGCCTGCATACGACTAGAAACCCAACTATACATGGGCCAGGATGCAGGCCCGCGGGGCAAGTAGGCCCAACAGGCCAAAGAGAGGAAATTTAGGCATGTACTGCCTGCTTTAGAGAGGAGCTCAAGGTTGCAGCAGCAGCGGGGCTTATAAACAGGTCTGGGCGCTCTTCGCTTGGCGAGGTGGGACTAAACTTCCACCGCCCGATGGCTGGAGCCACCAATCGGGACTAAAGCCCCCCCCCTTTAGTCCTGGTGCGAGCCACCAACCGGGACTAAAGGGCTGGGCTTCCCACCACTCGGCCTGGTGAAGTTCACCTTTAGTCCTGGTTGGTGGCTCGCACCGGGACTAAAGGGGGGCCTTCAGTCCCGGTTGGAGCCATCAACCGGGACTAAAGGTCTTTTTCCAGTTTGTATATAAAGGGCACTTGGAAAAATTCCAAAGGCCAGTTCGATCTCCCCGACGCGCGCCCACATACATGCGCTACTTCTTGAGCTTGCGTTGGTTTTTTCCTTGAAGAGGAAAGGGTGATGCAGCAAAGTAGAGATAAGTATTACCCTCAGTTTGAGAACCAAGGTATCAATCGAGTAGGAGGTATAAGCAAGTCTCTAATCTATGCACCTGCATAAACAATCAAACACTTGCACCCAATGCGATAAAGGGGTTGTCAATCCCTTCACGGTCACTTGCAAGGATGAGATCTGATAGAGATAGATATAAAAGATTACTAAAACGTAAAACAAAATAAAAGTAAATAAAAATCAGCGAGGTATTTTTTGGGTTTTTGGTTTATAGATATGAAAATATATGATGGAAAATAAACCCGGGGGCCATAGGTTTCACTAGAAGCTTCTCTCTTAAAGAAAGCATACGGTGGGTAAGCAAATTACTGTTGAGCAATTGATAGAAAAGCCCAGTTATGACGATATCTAAGGCAATGATTATGAATATAGGCATCACGTCCGTGATAAGTAGACTGACTCATGCCTGCATCTACTACTATTACTCCACACATCGACCGCTATCCAGTATGCATCTAGAGTATTAAGTTCATAAGAGCGGAGTAACGCTTTAAGTAAGATGACCTGATGTGGAGGGATAAACTCAAGCAATATGATGTAAACCCCATCTTTTATCCTTGATGGAAACAATACAATACGTGCCTCGCTACCCCTACTATGTCACTGGGTGAGGACACCGCAAGATTGAACCCAAAACTAAGCACCGCTCCCATTGCAAGAAAAACTAATCTGATTGGCCAAACCTAATCGCTAGTTCGAAGAGAAATACAAATATATAAAATCATGCATATAAGAATTCAAAGGAGACTCAAATAATATTCATAGATAATCTGATAATAAATCCACAATTCATCGGATCTCAACAAACAGAGCGCAAAAAAGTATTACATCAGATAGAACTCCAAGAACATGGAGGAGAACATGGTATTAAAGATCAAAGAGAGAGAAGAAGCCATCTAGCTACTAGCTATGGAACCGTAGGTCTGAGGTACACTACTCGCGCATCATCAGTAGGGCGATAGGGTTGATGTAGAGGCCCTCCGTGATCGAATCCCCCTCCAGCAGATCGCCGGAAAACGTCCCAAGATGGGATATTACGAGGTCAGAGGCTTGTGGTGGCTAAAAAGTATTTTTTGTGGACGCTTCTGGTGGTTTGGGAATATTTGGGAATTTATAGAGCAAGAATTAGGGTTGGAGGACTCCCGAGGGGCCCACAAGCCCTCAGGCGCGCCCCTCCCGGGGCGCGCCTAGGAGGCTTGTGGCCTCCTCGGGAAGCTTCTGGCCCCCTCTTAAATTCCTATGGGTGTCTTGTGATCCAAGAAAAATCATCACTAAAGTTTTATTCCGTTTGGACTCCGTTTGATATTCCTTTCCGAAAAAGCCAAAAACAAGGAACAAACAGCAACCGGCACTGGGCACTAGGTTAATAGGTTAGTCCCAAAAAATGATATAAAGTAGTATATTAATGCATATAAAATATCCAAAACAGATAATATAACAGCATAGAACAGTCAAAAATTATAGATACGTTGGAGACGTATCAATACACGCCGCCGCCAGGCTGCTGGAGCACGCCGCCGCCCCCGAGCCTATCCTCGTCGTCGCCGCCCCCGACGCCGGCCGCTCGCGCCTCCTCCCCGAGCCCTGACGCGGCCAAGCTACCGCTCGTCGCCGTCGCGCCGCCGCTCGCCGTCTCCCTCGACGTCGCCACCGAGCCCACGCTGTGAGCCCCATATCTCCTTCCTCTCCCCCTCTCTCCTCCCTTTGAATCGATCGAAGCCCCGGCCCGCTCCTCGTCCGCCATTACCGGCCACCATCGCCTCGACCTCGCCGGCCGCCCTCCCGGCCCGAGCCCATCCCCCACCTAGCCGCCGCCCCGTCCATCTCCGGCGTAGGAGCCCCGCCAGCCGGTGCTGGATTGAACACACACACACACACACATAAAAAATGAATGAGAGATGTATTTAATTTAGATGAATATATGTAAGTTAACTAGATGAATATATATAAGTTAGATGAACTTATGTATTTAATTTTGTGTGTAGATGAATGATGGATATGCATGTAGAATGATGTATATATATTATGAAAAAAATGAAGAAGGAAAAGAAAACCAAATAAAAAATGATGTAATGTTAGAATGATCGATGGATGAATGATGGATGGATATGTAGAATGATGTATGCTATATTGATGTATGTGCTTGCAATTTTTTTCATATGAGTACGTAGCATAATAATATGATAATTATTGCATAGGAATTTGTTTTCATAAGAATTTGTTCTCGACGTCGACGATGCTTGGCCCGCATCCTCATCAACTCGGCGGCGAGAACCTGCTTGAAAGGCGCCATGTCCGGGGCTGGGCTCCGCCGGGCTGGCACTGGGAGGTGCTACCTTCTGGGGCGCGCATCTTGCTGAGGAGCCGGGCTCCCGTCGTCGACCCGGAGCTTCTTTGGTGGCGGTCGCGTGGGCCATTTTCGGTGCGGAGGCAGCCTGCCCCCGAGGAGGTGGTACATCGCCGTGTCAGGGAGGAGGACAAGCACGTCCATCGATACATGGTTGCGTTGGACGTCAGGTTCTCCAATACCTGGCAGGTTCTTCAGGGATCTCACCTAAGCTATGATCCTATGATGGTTCCTTCTCTTTGGGTGTCTACTGCCCACGCCTCAGGAACCGCGAGTGAACTAGATTATTCGATAATATTCGATCTGTATTAGCTAGTGATGTTATCTGATAATATTCAAGATGTATTAGTGATAATACTCGAGATGTATTCGAGATTATATTCGATAATATTCGATGATGCATATTATCTCGATTATTCGAGATGTATTAGTGATATTATTCGAGATGCATATTATCTACTATGATTCAGTTTTTGCTTATTGAATGCATTCTAATTTGAATACTAAATTGTTTTCTCTTTCTTATGGATTAGTTAAGCTATGGACGATAGCGGCAGAGATGGAGACGAGATCATGTTCGACATCATACACTCCCCGAGCCCAGAGAATGAACCTAAAGATGACGGCTCACAATATCTGAGCAATTCTGGTGAGGGAATATTATTTGAGGAAGAACCAAGAGACGAAGGCCACACAAACA
Organism: Triticum aestivum; assembly: GCF_018294505.1. Lineage (NCBI taxonomy): Eukaryota > Viridiplantae > Streptophyta > Magnoliopsida > Poales > Poaceae > Triticum > Triticum aestivum. Next base: position 520,745,162 of record NC_057808.1, on the reverse strand, counting down.
ATGATGGCGAAGGAAATGTTCTTCAATTAACAAAGACCGGCGAGGTATATATAAGACCTCTGGTGATCATTACATGTATTAATTGATTTCTCTATCTATCTCTCTCTCTCTATATATATATATATATATTAACGAATCTTTCTTCTTTTAACCCTCCGGATCGAGCAAATCTTCTACAAGCAGGGCAGTATGAGGCCCGGCCAAAAGGTTGCAGCCTGGCATAAAGTACAACATCGATGAGATCAAACCATGTGGCCAACCGCTTGCTCCTAAAAAGAATGCGGATAAATTTACTCGTCAGTGCAGAGTTATTGTCAGGGACCAAATCCCAATCACCGTTCAAGAATGAAATAAGCCAAAGGGAGATCGAGGAGTTAGTTTTGTCTCCGAAAGAGCAAAATATCTGCTTTGGGAATCATTCATGTCACATTTCACCCTACAAGAGCATTTGACAGATGCAGAATGGGAGAAAGTCAAGAAGAGTGCTCTTAAGAAGATGGCCACACAATTCTGCAACCACAAGAAAACAATATGGGCCGCCTACGAAGCAGCAGGAAAGCAGACTCCAGAATTCACTAGGGCACTGGAGAAGGCAAGAGACCACTGGGACTCTTTTGTGAAGTTCAAGGAAAAAGAAGTAGCTAAGGAACGGTCGAGGAAAAACAAGATTAATGCTGCAAAAAAATGTCACCATGTTTTGGGGCTAGGTGGCTACCAGATCGGCCGACCTAAGTGGGATGAATCTAAGGAACAGATGATTGATGCATGGGTCACTCCAAAAACATTGGGTTGGCCCGACAGGTGCAGGACTTGGTTTTATGCGCATGGGGGAATGTTCGACCCAAATACATGGGAAATTATGGAGCGGGCAAGTCTTAAAGAAGCCTCCGACGCTTTACTTGTTGCAATAGAAGATGCTCGAACCGGGGCGTTCAAGCCCGAGAGAGAGAACGACGAGTTTACGCGTGCCCTGAAGAATCCTGAACACCCGGGACGAACACGAGGCAAAGGCGTTGTTACGTGGGTTGAGGGGTTTGTAGAGTGGAACCCCACTTACAGACGCCGTGCGAGAAAGAAGAACCAGGAGGAGAAGCAGGAAGCAGACCACCTTCAACAGGTAGAATCAAAGCACGCGGAGTTGGAACACGCTTTCATGCGGCAGCAGGAGTAGATCAACACACTTAGCCAGGAAAGGCAGCGGCAGCACCAAGCAGATCCAGCATTGGATAGCACCGTCCCATCGAGGCCGAAAAGCAGCATGGGTTCCACGGGGGTCTTGGCCGATGAAGCACTGCTGGTTAGATATCTCGTGGATGATATCGAAGATACGACACCGTGTGAGCTACACATGAAACAGAAGAACATATCCATGAAGGTGGAGATCGGCTATGCTTTACTAAATCCCCCTGAAGCAACCTTCCATGGCAATCCGATTCCAGCTGGCTATGCTCGTGTCGGGGTGGATGAAGTGATGTCGGGATATGACTCACTAGAGCTTAACATTCCTGGAGGTCAAGAGGAGCGCACACTGGGAGACGCCACACGTATTGTCATTCTATGGAGAAACACTACAAAAAAAATACACTTTCGTGATGATACGTGTTTGTCACAGTAGGTCGCATTTTTTGTCATGCATGTACATCCATTACAAATTTATGATAGAATCAAGATAGTCATACCTGTGCTGTCGTAGAAGTGTTCCATGACATTACCAAAATTATCATCACGGAAGTGTCCACTTCCATGACGATAAATCGCGCGTCACAGAAGTGCTTTCGTCAAGGGTGATCGACACGTGGCATCCACCATAACGGAACGCCGTTAAGCTATTGGGTCGGGTTTTGGATCCGATAACCCATTAACAGCCCCGACCAATGGGGATTTTCCACGTGTAAAATCATCATTGGCTGGAGGAAACACGTGTCGGCTCACCGTTGGGACAGATGTTATCCGCTCATTGGACCGAAGGCGCCTATGATACGGCGACATGTGGCACGGCCCAATAGAGGCCCATTCCTGTGAAAAGGCCGGCCCGTTTGACTTGGTCCAAAGGTGGCGGGCCGGCCCACGGAAAGCCTGTTAACGGCATGTTCGCATATAGCCCATTTACAGCCCGCTAACCCAGGGCCCGTTACGCCCTATCCGAATTAGGCCCAGTAGCGTCATGTGGGCCGTCCAATATGATTCAGCCCGTTTTAACTTCCGGCCCATGTGTGGCCCATGACTTCTTTCGGCCCATATGAGGACCTTTGTAACTCTTGGCCCATTAACGGCCCGTGGTGAAACTGGCCCATAATGAACAGTGTATCACTTTATACCCATTAACGGCCCGTTATTCCATTGGGCCGTTTCCAACCCAAGTTATCTTTCGGCCTTCTCAGGGCCCATTGATTCTTGGGCTCATTTGCAGCATTCGGTTACATACGGCCCGTTACTGTCATTTTCTGCTTGTTGGCCAAATTCAGCCCGTCGTTACAGTCGGCCCGTTTGCGGACCGTTAATACGTTGGGCCATTTTCATGTCAAAAAAACCCGTTGGGTTGTTTCATAGAGTTATCAAATACGGCCTATTAACGGCCCGTTATGGTCCACGAATAGTACGGCGCATGATTGGCGAAATGATGATACGCCCCGTAGAAGGCCCATGGATCCTACGGCCCGTATGAGGCCTACGGCCCGTAGAAGGCCCATGGATCGTACGGCCCGTAGAAGGCCCATGGACCCTACGGCCCGTAGAAGGCCCATGGACCCTAAGGCCCGTATAGAAGGCCGATGGATCCTACGGCCGGACGAAGGCCCATGGATCATACGACCTGCAGGGGGCCCATGGTTACAACAGTCCGTGTGTTGCCACGATTATTTTGGCCTAGTTACCAAAAATAGGCTATTGTGGCCACTAGAAAAAAAACAGAAAAGAACTGCAGTGACTACAAGCAAACAACTAAACAAGACAATAAGGAAATAAATAAGCAAGCAATTAACGCTAGCCTATTACCGCTATTACACCTATTACATCCACTGGGCATCAAAGTTCGCCACCAGTGCAAATATAGGGAACAAAGCAGCACATTACATACATTGGCCGTCAAAACTGGCCACCAGTGCAAATAAACGCGGCAGCAAAACAAGAGCATAACTGAAACAACTTCAGAAGAGCTCAAGAAACGTTATCCTGGGTATCCACCATGCTGGCAATAAGCTTAGCAAGCTGATTAGCTTTGTCCTATTTGGCGCTAAAATCCTCCAACGCTTGCTGTTGCACCAGAAAGTGTGCATCTGAATGCTCCAGGGACTTCCGCAGTCCTTCCGCTTCTTGTCGCAGCACAGCTGATCGATGTCTTTCAGCTTGTAGTTGAGACTCAAGAAACCTAACTGATTCAGACAGTGAGTTTGAATAGCTTGTGCAAGCGGTAGTGGCCAGTAACTCAAACACTAAACTAAGACAGGACTTTGGGGTTGTCTCGCTGTCTTCAAGATAGTCTTCCTTAGCTGTTTTATCAGCTTTGTTGGAGACCAACAAGGATGTGTCACTATCCTGAACCTTATCTACATTACTTCCTTTACCATTGCTTAATAAGGCACTCTTCCCCAATATTCTGTCAGCATTTTAAAAGAAGAAACAAGCAGACACATAACAAGTTTAGCATGTACTAGTATATGAAACTCATTTCGGTGAACCAGTTCATTAGTAAGGTGGACAGGATTAAACTACCAAGTCTTCTATTGCCAAGTACTAGTACATAATAAAAGCATCAAACAAACATATATCTATGTCCTATGGTCATTGCATTGTCTTGCCAAATCAAAATAGAGACACGGTTCAAATCATATCAGTTCAAGACAAAGCAGCAGTGAAAGAATACAAAGCGTGGGAAACTACACGGCACAATAAGATATGATTTGAACAGGTTTTACTTACAGACCTCGGGCCCTCGGTTTCATTACGCCTGTATTTTACGCGTTGTTTCCGATGATGAGTAAATTACACTTGTATGTTAATACAGGTTCGAAATAAACCAGAGCTCCCAAGCGCGGCCTTACCGTTTCATGCCGTCTCAGTTTCTCGAAGGTGCTCATAGGTGTCCGATGATCCTGGCTTCCTGAATGAGCAGCGGGCGCTGTATCAGACCATCCGTAGGGCCCGCGAGGCCCTCTCCGTTGTCCTTCGAGTTGTTGCGCTCGCCGTGGCGCCGAGCATTGTTAACATCGTCAACGAACATGAGGATTCAGGAGATGACTTTATTTTAACTGGATGACACTAGGGACCCACTAGGGCCATAGCCGTACGTACGCAAGTGCCTCCTTATTATGTACAACTTTTTTTTTGCTTTCTCCTGATTTCCTGACATCACGGTCCCACACCATTGTCAACCTATGTAGTCAATATAAACGAGAGAATTGCACAAGGTGAGGCCGACAGCTGGGACCAAGCAGCTCGAGTAGTATTTGTGTTTTTGAGGCGTGAGCACTGCAGAGTTTTTCTTGGCGATGATTTCGTTGTTGTTCACAGGAGAGCAGGGTATTAACTGGGCCGGCTGTGGCCCGTCTAGCCCAGGCCAGATATCCAGCCCAGATACTAACTTTTTCAAGATGAAAATGGCTAGCCCAGCTATACGTCTTTTTGAGGAATACCCAGGCAAGGTCAACTTGTTATTCTCCGCCCCGCTGGGCTGCAAATCTTTCCTAGGAGGGATGCATTAGGCTTAACAGGAAAATGGGCTTTAAAAAATAATAAATGGGATGTAATTATAAAAACTAGGTAGTAACTATAAAAAAATGCACCAAACACGAAATTAGTTTATAAAATATTATTTATGGATTTTGAAAATCTTAAATTTTCATTGTTGCGCGCGCAATGTTTCGTTGGATTTTTACGTAATACAAATTTATATTTAATCTGACTAGAAATTTCGGGATAAAAATATTTCGGATCCCATCAAAATGTGGGATTGAATTCTGTCTTCAACGGTTGGTTGAAATTATTAATCGTTGTCCTAGCTGGAAAATGGGCTGTACTTTTAACGAACTGTAAATGGGCTATTGTAAATTTCATTAGAATTCAAAAATGGGATGTACATTCTTACAAAACGCAAATGGGCTATAAGTTCTCTGCCACACACTTGTGGGCCTACTAAGTGACGCGTCCCCTAAAAAAATAAGTTGACGCGTATGCAAGGCTTTGTCAACTTATTATAGTCAACACACGGTTCTAGCAGCAGTGGCCGTTGGATGTCTATCCAACGGATGTCGTGCTTCTTCTTCAATCTCGGATATTCTTAGCTTCGGCCGCCCAAAAAATGATTCCTCCCCTGACATCTGGGGCGCACCGTTTCGGAGGCTGACCTGTGGGCCTACTAAGTTGGAGCGTACCAAGGGCTTTGTCAACTTAGTCAATATAAATGATTCTAGCTTCAGTGACCGTACGATGTCCATCCAACGACCGTAGTGCTTCTTCAACCTCTGGTCTTCTTGGTCCAGCCGCCCAAAGCAGCGCCGGTCGTGCTGCCTGCTCCTGCCTCCCGTGGTCGGCTGTGCTGCCGTGGAGGCCTCACCGCCCCCATACTACTCCCACCGCTGGCCAGGCCATCCCTCCACTCATCCACACCCCCTGTTATTCTACGGTGATGGCAGCCTCACACCGCAGCCGAACCAGTGAACCCCGTACTCCTCTCCGCGCGGGCTTCCACTGCTGCGTCTTCCCAGGCTCCGCGTCATCCCCTTCCTAGGCCTCACCGTCGTCCACCGCCCTGGTGCTCTCGGCGCGGCGTGGTCAACATGGTCAACGACCGACTTCCATCGGAAGAGTACTGTACGTGGAGAGGCTGACAGCTGGGTCCACGGCGGCCGTAAGGAAGTGCCTCCTTATTACGCACAAAATAATTATTCCTCCACCTGACAACGGGGACCCACCGGACGGGCCACCAGTATTTTGCGAAAAAATCGTTTCCCCCTGCTGTCAGCTCGGACCCACCGGAAGTGCCTCCTTATTACGCACAAAAAAAGAATACTCCCCCGGCTAGCTGGGACCCACCATGGTGGGAGGCTGACTTGTGGGCCTACTAAGTTGACGGGGACGAAGGGCTTTGTCAACTTAGTCAATATGAATGATTCTAGCTCCAGTGACCGTACGATGTCCATCCAACGGCCGTAGTGCTTCTTCAACCTCTGGTCTTCTTGCTCCAGCCGCCCAAAGCAGCGCCGGTCGTGTCGCATGCTCCTGCCTCCCGTGGCCGGCTGTGCTACCGCAGAGGCCTCACCGCCCCTACTATTCCCACCGCTGGCCAGGCCCTACGGCGACGGCAGCCTCACACCGCAGCCGAACCAGTGAACCCTCGTACTCCTCTCCGCGCGGGCTTCCACTGCCGCGTCTTCCCCGGCTCCGCGTCCTCCCCTTCCTAGGCCTCGCCGTCGTCCACCGCCGTGGTGCTCTCCGCGCGGCGTGGTCAACGTGGTCAAGGAACGACTTCTATCGGGAGAGTACTGTGCGTGGAGAGGCTGACAGCTGGGTCCACGGCCACAGCCCAGTTTTTTTGTGATTTGCCAAGTAAGTCGCTTTGTCAGGCCTGTTGGGCTGCAAATCTTTCAAGACGAGGAGAGCTTTCATTCGGCTGGCCGAGAAAATGGCCCATCAGTAATGAGAAATGGGCTGTACATTTTTAAAACACATCAAACCAGTAATTAGTTTCAAATATCTTTTTTTTTCATTTCAAGATTTTAAATTACATTAATTTTTATGCGTGGAGAATTTGTTGGATTTTATATTGATATACATTTATTTTTAAAATCAGTTTGAATGTGAGTCGAAATTTTGGGATTAAAAACAGTTCGGACCGCACCGAAATATGCAAAATTTCGTATAATTTTTTAACCGTGGCCACAATATGGGCTGTAATGCTAACAAAAAGAATATGGGCTCCAAAAAAAACCTTAAGAATTAGCAAATGGGCTGTAAATTATTAGAAATAATGGCAGATGGGTTGTATGCTGTTTTCCACATATTTGAGGCTTTCCTAAAAAAAGGTTGACGCACAAGCACTGACTGTTGGATGTCCATCCAACGGCCGTCGTGCTTCTTCAATCTCTGCTCTTCCTGCTCCAGCCGGTCAAACAAGCGCCGGCGGGACTGCCTGCTCCCTCCTCCCCGCGGCCGGCTGTGCTGCCGCGCAGGCCTCACCGCCCCACCGTACTCCCATCGCTGGCCTAGCCACCCCTCTACTCACCCACACCTGCTGTTATTCTCCGGCGACGGCAGACGAACCAGTAAACCCTCGTACAGTCGTACTCCCCTCCGCGTGGGAAACAACTGTCGAGTCTTCTCTGCCTCCGTGTCCTCCCCTTCCTAGGCCTTGCCGTCGTCCACCATCGTGGTGCTCTCGGCGCGGCATGGTTAATGTGGTCAACGACCGACTTCCATCGGAAGAGTACTGTGCGTGGAGACGCTGACAGCTGGGTCCACAGCCGCAGCAAGGAAGTGCCTCCTTATTACGCGCAAAATAATTATTCCTCCACCTGACTGCGGGGACCCACCGGACGGGCCACCGTATTTCACGAAAAAAACGTTTCCCCCCTGACTGCTGGGACCCACCAGCTACACCTTCGCACGCAAGGAAGTGCATCCGGGCAAAAAAAACGATTCGCCCCCCTGACTGCTGGGACCCACCAGCTACATCTTCGCACGCAAGGAAGTGCCTGACAGTCGGGACCCACCTGGTCGAAGCGTACGTAGCGTTGTCATTCTGGTCGCGAACGTGTACGTACATATATACTGGTGGATGTAGAGGCGCGCACGTGTCGTAGTAGAGGCGCGCACGTAGCATGTACACGTACGTACAGCGGCGAGGGTGCAAGAAAGAAAATACGGCCACGTATGTGTACATACGGGCGGGGTCTCGAACGCCTACTCGCGCATACGTACGGCGAGGGCTCGTTGACATGGTTGGGTCGGAACGGAGAAACAGCGTCGTCGTCGTGTTCATGGGGAGGCAACGGAATGCGTCGTGTTCATAGGGAGGCAACGGAATGCGTCGTGTTCATGGGGAGGCAACGGAATGCGTCGTGTTCATCGGGAGGCAACGGAACGCGTGGGAGCCAACCGGCTGGGTCGGAATGGAATGCGTGGTCGTGTTCATCGGGAGGGCTTGGGCGGAACAGGCGATGGAAACGAGGCCTGGCATACCGCACAACAGAGGAAACGGACCTCCTACGTTCGGAACGGGGTCCTGTTGATCGGGAGGGGTGTGGCGTACCGCAAAACGGAGGAAACGGACCTCCTACGGTCGAAACGGGGGTCCAGTTGATCGGGAGGGGTGTGGCGTACCGCAAAACGGCCGAAACGGACCTCCTACGGTCGAAACGGGGGTCCTGTTGATCGGGAGGGGTGTGGCGTACCGCAAAACGGACCTCCTACGGTCAAAACGGGGGTCCTGTTCATCGGGAGGGGTGTGGCGTACCGCAAAACGGGACTCCACGGGATACTGTTCATTTCCACCGTCGACCTCCTCCAGCCTCCACGGGCTCATGTTCATCCAGCCTCCACCGCGCGCTACTCCACCGGCTACTGTTCAACCACCCCTCCACGGGCACCCCTCCACCGTCTACTGTTCATCCAGCCCTCCACACCACGGGGTCCTGTTCAACCACCCCTCCACGGGCACCCCTCCACCGTCTACTGTTCATCCAACCCTCCACACCACGGGGTCCTGTTCAACCACCTCTCCACGGGCACCCCTCCACCGTCTACTGTTCATCCAGCCCTCCACCAAACCACGGGGTCCTGTTCATCCAGAGGCAACGCCACCGCTCACTGTTCATCCAAACCCCCCCGCAACGCTCACTGTTCATCCCAGAGGCAGCATCGATTGGCTTCAGTTAGCAGCAGTAGCGAAGGAATCGCTCGATCGGGTTCAGTTAACAGCCATCGATCGATCGCTCGGGTTCAGTAACGCGTAGCCTACAGTGCAATCGCTCAGGTTCAGTTAGAGCCCAACGCCTCGCTCGGGTTCAGTTAGAGCCAACGCCTCGCACACACGCGCGTACGTGTACGAGAGAAACGCGCATCGCTCGGCCCCCGACCTCCCACCGTAACCGGGAACTCCCCGAAATTTTCCTCGCCCTCGCTTCTATCATGGTTTTTTCCGTCATGGACGGCCCAAAGAATGTCATGCAACTGCGTCTCCGGCCCGCCCAGGACGAAAAGCCCATTTTCTGTCATGATTTTTTGTCATAGAAGTAGGAGCCCACCACATCTATGATGATACCAGGTTTTGTCACAATTATCGTCATAGAAGTGTCATATGTATGACAGGAAAAAAATTCGTTCGGCCCAAAATGTCACGGATGTGTCTTTTTTTGTAGTGAAAGGATTGCATCGTCTTTCCAAGACCACCGACTCCTCCTCCAAGCCCGTCGCGTCAGCCGACTCCTCCTCCAAGTCCGCCGCGTCAGCCGACTCCAACCCACCCGAGACGGAGCGCGACGCTAGTTCGCCACCGCGTCAGCCGACTCCACACCACCCCGAGACGGAGCCCATCAGCGTGAGTCCGCCATATCGATCACGGGCGCGTCAGCCTTCTCCAAAGTGGAAGAGATCACCAAGGAAGAAAGCCTCTCCCCTGCCAAAAAGAAGTGGGCTTACGACATGACTGTCGACGAAACCAATGCCCAAGTTGATGCCGAAGTGAAGGCCTTTTTTGCGAAGAAACCGCCCCGTTGCCAAAGGAGAAAATACCAGAGAATTTCATACAACAATTTTTGGATCTTTATAAACTGATTGTGAAGAAAATCCAATCAGACTATGAATGCCCTATTAGCAAGTCATATCGTGCACAAAAAGATAAGGAGTCAAGCCTTACAGGTAGTGAGAAAAGCGGGAAAACTATTTCCCAGCTGGGAGAACAGGCAGTGCAATCGATCCCCCCACTTATTGTACAATCACATGTGAGTACCGCCGATAAGCCGGTAATAACCGAGCTGCTAGAGAGATGGCTAGAGAGGCCGGTGTCACTGTTGAACAACTCCTAGGCATCGAGGATCTCCCCATGATTCAAGAGGAGGAAGCAGCATGGAAAATATGTCCCCGGCCAACCTCTGGTCAGGCATGAGGAGGTCCCGCTTCTATCAACAAAAATGCGCAGATTGCATGACTGGTACCTGAGAGAAATAAAGAACGGGTGAGAGAGCCTTATGGTGAAAGTCACGGCAGAGCATTACTTCCATGAAAAATATTTGTGGGTTGAGTTTCAAGAAATGTTTCAGTTATTCAGTCAAGACGCACTCGAAAAATCTCTCGTCAGTTGCTATTGTGTGTAAGTGATTTCTTTCTGTAATTTAAGTCTCTAGCTGTGCTCGTTCATTGCCTGTAATTATCCTCACTATATTTTTTATGTGGTATTATGCAGAATGAAGATTTATGAAATGAAAAGAGATAGATTCTATGTCATTGGGTTCATTGACCCAAATACCGTTAATGAAGGTGTGTGGAAAATCGGCGCAAAAGACACAGAGACTAGCTTGCTAGAGTTTTTGAAGCAACTAAATACCCGACCAGAAATACTACTTCCTTACAACTTCGGGTGAGTGTTACTGTCTTGTACTACAAATTCTATTTTGCTTACTAGATATTAATAAGTGTAGTTGATGAGTTATGCACATGCCCGCTTATACAAACATGTGCACATGCAGTTTTCACTGGATCCTGCTAATCATTGAAGTTGGCGAGAGAAAAGTTAAATTACTAGACTCACTACTTAAAGAACCTAAAGAATACCACAACGTGAATATGATGCTCGACAGGTAATTTCAATCATTATCGCACTATGTCGGACTCTTTAGTTCATTTCCTGATATCAAGTAATTAATAACTCCATTATTCATTTTTTTTGCCGGGTAGGGTTTGGCAAAAGTTCATCAAAGATGTTATCGGCCCATGGAAAACAAGAGCTGAAATGGGTGTGACCTAGGGTAATTAAGTAATACTAGCTACGTCCGCGCATCTCTTTAATTCTAGTTTCAATACCATTATCATGCTTGATTAATTATTATCTGATTGAATTCTATTCTCGTAAAGTGCATGAGGCAGGCATCGGGGAATAATTTATGTGCATACTACGTTTGCGAGAACATTCGCTTTATGACAGAAAGGAGCAACAATGGAAGAAATATTTTGGTACATAAACACAATTCACAATTCTTTTTATCATGATCTAATATATATACACACAACTAATATATTCATATTGATCTCCTTCTTTAATATAGATGCAACAGATGTGGGATCAACTCCTACCAACGGATCGCATACGAGCACTTCAAGAGGAAATAACGGGATTTTTGCATGATCAGGTCATAGATCCCAAAGAAGAATACCATTTCATCTAATGCCTGCAGGTAATGATGTGCAAATTATAGAAGAAATTGTATATACCAAATTGTGTGCGTGTGTGTATATGTGCGCGCGCGCGCGAAATTGTATGTCCTGCCGCTTGGATAAGAAAGGACAACAGCTGCAAACGAAAGTCAGCTCCGTGGCACTTGCATGCACTGTGTTGTCATCCTTCGCGTGTGCCGCTCTGCTCGTGCACCATGCCGCTTTATCTATTGATAAAGCTCATTCCTACAATTGGATGGTTCGGTAGCTCCAGGTATGATACTCACGCGATATGATGGGAGTGTTATCTTTGCCATCGGTTTATATTCAACTGCAGAGATACTTTGGAAGTGGAGACACATGCTCTTATGTAAGGGAGGGCGTTGGCTATTCAACATACGAACCTCCTGATTCTTGTCCAACCGGATTCCTCGGAGGCACCATCTGTGTTATCAGGTGATGGACTTGCTAGCTTAGCGTTTATGGACATCTCATCATGGAGATTAGAGCTTTGATGAATGATGAGTTTATTCCACAGAAGATTCAGTGGGAACAAACCAGAGTTGCAAATCGACTGGCAAACTATAGTCGAACTTTGAATAAGCCTCTTTGATTGTAACACTATAATTATGGAATAAAACTTCTATTTACCAAAAAATGAATGGGATTGAGATAATATATAGTGATAAACCGTTAGAAGGTAGACCTGCATCTTCTGTGCATGTTAACTTTTTTTATTGAAAACAAGATTCTCTAGATGAGGGCTGCAAACAAGGTTATAATGTCGTTTGTTTTTCTTTTCTTTGTTTTATTATTCTTTCCCCTGCTTCTTTTTAATTTTCCCCTTTAATGAAATTGAAAAATGCTCAAGAATTTTCAAAAATATTTGCAAATACGAAAAAAATCATGAATTTAAAAACAGATGGTGAATTTGAAAAATGTTCAAGGATATCATAAAATATTCACAATCTCAAAAAGTTCACGGATTTGATTTTTTTCTAAATTTAAAAAAAAATCATGGATTTTAAAAGTGATCATGAATTCAAAAATTGTTACCACAATCATTGTTTCAAATTATAAAAAAATATTCATGAATTTCGAAAAAATTTCATGACTTTAAAATTGTTCCCGAATTTTACAAAATGTTCATGACTTCAAAATTGTTCCCGAATTTAGAAACAAATCATGAACTATAATTTTTCATGAGATTTCAAAATTGTTCTAGAATTTTCAAAAATGTTCATGACTTCAAATTTGTTCCCAAATTTAAAAAATGTTCATGAATTACAAAATCGGCCCATGAATTACAAAATGTAGATGATTCAAAAAAATCGAATTTTAAAATTTTCCATCAATTATAGAAAGATCTTAAAATTATAAAATCCTGGATTTGTTCTAAAATATCCTATTTTGAAAAATGAATAAATGGATATAATTACAAAAGTAGGAAACTGAATAAAGCTAACAGAAAAAAATCGATGAAAGAAAGACGCAGCCAATCCCGTAAAACGGGCCGGCCATACAGCGTCGCTGCGGCCAGAGGTTTTTTTTTTTTTTGAGACAAAGCCAGAGGTGTGGGTGGGATTCCTAGGTGGGAAATTAGAAATCTCTAGTTGAAAGTGGGTCGAGCCGGAAATACTGGTAGATGGGTTGGGCTTTATGTGGGTTGTTCCCAGTTTTGCTTTCGATGGCATGAGTGAGTGAGAAAATTATCCTCGAAAATACCCTAAAAAAAGAGTTAGTGAGAAAATTGCGGACCCGGATAACAAAATGGCGAGTGAGAAAATTGCAGTAATTAACAAAACAGAAGTGGCTTTCAGATTGATGATAATGAAAAGTTGGCATAGTGTGTAGAAGATGATTTGAGCTTTTGAAGTCCATGACGAGACGACCTTGACAGACAAACCAAGGCCAAGAGAGATCCTACCTCTAAAACTCGACCGATGATGTTTCTTTCTTGAAAGAAAATTCGACAGATAATTTACCTAGCATGGCATACAGTCTCTTAAAATGAATAAAGGTCCATGCGGACAGAAGAAGAAGAAGAAGAAGAAGAAGAAGAAGAAGAAGAAGAAGAAGAAGATGATGATGATGATGATGATTCGTCACAACGTACTTACGTATGACGACGACCGATCGATCACAAATCCACGAAGGGAGCTGAAGGCGCTGCCACGACGACACATTCCCCATAGGCAGAGCTGTCGATAGAAAGGAGGGGAAGCCTATTTCGAATCGAAAAGGAAAAAAGGAATAAAGATATATAGACTGCCGATGAGCCGATAGCTGCCTGATAACTAGTGTTGTTGACCAGAAGTAGCTAGCGTGCGAGTGCTGCGTACAGTCCACACGAAAGAGAGACTTTCGTAAAGCCGTTCCCCGTGATGGATCGGATATGATGTGTGTGGGTGGCGTGCATGCATGCATGTTGACTTCCTCTTCTTCTCTTCGTTTGATCGTCGTCTGCCTCTGCGTGTGTCGTCCGGGCGGCCGGCCGGCTAGCTTTTCCACCAAAAGCGACGCAGGATTTTTTTTTCCAGTGCGAGCTGCCCAAAACTCCCAATGGCCAATGGGCCGGTTGACCTCTAATCATCCTAATTTCCCTCTCTCTCTCTCTCTCTCTCGCCATGGCCAGACTAGCTTTCGGTGCGCATGAACTGTACTTGGAAACTGTATATGGGCAACACACACACAGACACCACCTCTGTCCTAAAACAGCAGGGGGCTGTCGTGCAAAAGCCGTGACAACTCCGATCTGAAAAGAATGGCATCTTTCATTTCAACCACGCGCGCGCACACTGTTCCGCTTGGGTCTGATCATACAAATTGTTTCTCCCTTTCTCCCTTCTCTTTTGGCTCAAACCAGGAACGGTCGCTGTCTGAGTCTCACACAGGGGCGCGGCGCCCGATGCCAGCCTAATTGCTTACCACAGTATGATCGATGGATGGGCAAATTATTCTGAATCCCCCGCGGGACAAGTGCCCGTAACTGTGGCGTGCCTGCCTCTACAGTCTCGGTTCAGGCTTTCCTTTCAGCGGAAGCATGCATGTAGCATTTCGCTCTGTCGCGTGCAGTGAGCATCAGTCACCATACTGTTCGTGACTAGTAGTACAGTGCTAGTAGGATGCATGCACACGGTCCAGGGGCACTACAAGAATTTTGAGCGGGCCTCTGATTTTTTTTCTCTGTGGACTAATAATTTAGCCCATCAGCATTAGTACATGCTAGAATAACGTAGTTGATCTACGCATGCACCACGGTTAGCTTTCTCTAATCTTGCCAAAAAGCATCAGATTAACTACTGCTTGTTCCATCCCATCGACCTATTAAGAAAAGGTGGTGCGCGCTCGATCGTGGCGCTGATCATCTGCCGGGAAAGTAACTTTCGGGTCGATCGAACATGGTTTTCACTCCTGACACTCACATGCATGCAGCGCTCCGTGCGAGTGCGCGCGTGTCCACTCCGCCCGAGTCTCTTCTTTTGAGCACGCATGCATGCACGGCGACTACCCCGTTGGTGAACGAGCGAGAGTGACTGAGTGACTTCTCACGATCCGAGGAACAACTCAAACCACCTTTACCCCTTTTTTACCATTGCACGCAGCGGCCAGGACAGGGAGACACCCAAACATGTCATGCAGTAGAGTAGGGCACGAAGGCTGTGTGTCGACGATCATCTATCTCTCCATTCATTTCGTCGATCGACCATGGCTCCAAAGGTCTTTTTGGCCGCCTCCTCGTCTTTTAGCGCCTCGCCTCGCGGTTAATCATGGACTCTCGAGCGCGCATGTCAAAAGCTACCGATCATTCATACCCCTTTTCGTCTTGAGCGTGGTACATTACCGTGCCGGCTAGCGAGCTAGGCGCCGTGGTTTGACCTGCGCATTAGTGATTACGACTTGGAGATCCAAAAGAAAGTAATAACTTTCCCAAGGAGTGCAAAGTGGAGAGCTAGCTAGGTAGAAGATGATGGATATATGGATGAGACTCTCCGGGCCAGCTTGGTTCCTAGCTTGTGACTGCTTGCCACATTTTACCATTGGTTCTTTTCGGTAGATTGGATAATTAAGTTATTCGTCTGTGTCTGTTCGTAATTACTTTGATGGAAGTAGCTAGTAGGTTCTTCCACCTTCTTGTCAATTCGTGGTCCACACAAGAGTCGGAACTCTTTTTGTTGGGTTAGCGAGAGAGTGTGACATCTGGCTAGCCTTTGCGTGTTTTACAAGTGTAGCAATTATGAATTCCACCTTGGTAAAAAAGGAACATACCAATTGGCAACAACTATTTGGTCATTCCTTTTTTGGAAAAACTTCCGTCCCCTATTCATCTTCGACCATGACAGTACAACGAACACTGGAAATAATTAAAATTACATTCAGATCCGTAGACCACCTAGCGATGACTACAAGCACTGAAACGAGCCAAATGCACGCCTCGTCATGGCCTCTCCCTCGCCACAGCTGGGCAAAACTTGTTGTAGTAGACAGTCGAGAAGTTGTCGTGCTAAGGTCCCATAGGACCAGCACACCAGAACAGAAATCGCCGCCGATGAAGAGATGCATAGATCGATAGGATCCAACCCGAAGACGCACAGATGTAGACGAATAAAGACATGATCTGAGTAGATCCACCAAAGACAACCAACGCACGGATCCTGTGAGGTCCATCGAAGGCACACCTCCATGCGCCCTCCGACGATACTAGACGCACCAACTGGACAGGGGCTAGGTGGGGAGAACCTTATTCCATCTTCAGGGAGCTGCCGCCGTCTTGTCTTCCTGAGTAGGACACAAACCCTAAGAAAACTCAAGAAAACATCTAAAAATGGAGCCCTCCCATCGGCAAGGGCTGAGACCCACCACGCCCCAGTAGCCCTAAGGCCATCGGAGACAAGGCGGACTGGCGGCGGTGCCGGCAGAAGGCAGAGGAACCCTAGACTTTTTATTGGAGAGGAGGCGGCGGCTGTGTGCGGCCAACCCTGGAGACGGTTAACTGATTGTCCGTTGGTTGTATGTTGTTTCTCTTTTCGCCAAAAACCGCGCCAAGTTTTGGTACTCCCTCCATTTTTATTTACTCTGCATATTAGATTTGACTGAAGTCAAACTTCATAAAGTTTGACAAAGTTTATAGAAAAAAATATGACTATTTACAATAGCAAATCTATATGATGTGAAAGTGTATTCAATAATGAATCTAATGGTATTGATTTGTTATTGTATATGTTAATATTTTTGTCTATAAACTTTGTCAAAGTTTACAAAATCTGACTTTGACCAAAGCTAAGATGCGGAGTAAATAAAAACGGAGAGAGTACGTAGAATATGCCAATATGGTTCCATCCTACAAATCTTGAACACAGTACAGACGCAAGCGCTCATATAAATGCGCATCCTATAAATCAAGAATGATAGTTTCGCTAATCATAAGTTGCAAAAAAAAAGGGTCTTGGCCGCCTTTCCGCAAAAAAAAGCATGATGTTTTAGGTTACATTTGGACATAAAGAAAAATCTCAGTGGAGCTGTCGATGGACCCCACTGAAGCAGTTATAGGAGTATGGTAATGACGGGGTTCTAAGCACATGTCTAACGTGTCAAAGCAAAGAGATTATCTGTCGCCAACTTGGGAATTGGATTACCGAAAGCTAGAGCCCTTTGCCTAGCTACGCGGGCAATGCATGCAACAAGCTTGTAGTGTAGGTGGGTAGGTGTGAAAGGAGGAGAACGTATGCAAAAAGGATTGGAAGGAGCTATAGCAAGCCGAGATAGATAGAAAGGCGATGTTTGTATAAAGCGGTTAAGGCCGGGCACGCAGACGCGGTGATGATTAGCTGTGATTAGTTAGAGGAATGAAAAGGTGGCAACATGATTAGCAATTGATAGGGAGAGTGGCGAGGTGGAGACGGGCGCGGGGCCTTTGAGCATGACGGCATGATCGTCACGTGCGAGGAGAGAGGAGAGAGGAGAGGGAGGGATTGAAGAAAGGGACAGAGCGTTTGGTTGGTTGCGTTGCATGTATGGGACCGGCAAAGGGAATGATGATTGCCGCTGACACAACTCGCAGCACGCGTGCCCCGGATCCTCTACGCGCTCCTCTCCCACACCCTGTCTTTTGTGGTGCCATCTCTCTCTTTGTGTGTGTGTGTGTGTGTGTGTGTGTGTGTGTGTGTGTTCCTCTCTCCTTCTCATACCCTGGTTAATTATTAAATAAAAACGTACTCATGGTCAGTACAAGCCTGCTCGTTCATTCATGGCCAGTACTTTAGCCCCACATAAGGAGGAGATTAAGGATACACACATGCATGCATGCATACACAGTACTCCCTGCTTGTACGTACAGCGTACGTGTCACATATACATACGTGATGATCAAGACCGATGCAGTGCAGCTCCTGTACTGGCATACATACATTCCGTGCGACGAGGGGCACATGAAATGAAGGCCGCGTGCGCGCGTAGCTAGCTACTACCGTAGGTATCACGTACCGAACTGCACATGACAGCAGTGGGGAACGAGAGAGACGTGCCTGTCTGCGTGTGAAAATTAAGGATGGTCCCGTCCCGGGCCTAGCGACTCGTACACGAGGGTGAGGCGGACCCAACCCTGTAGTAGTACTTGCGCCCGATCCCCTTGCGTGCGGGCACGCTTCCTTTGTACCCACGCGACGGACGGACAAGTACCCGCCGTCACCACGCCGAGCTAGCTACTTGCGCCGGTGGCCGTCCATCTCTCTCCGCGGCTTCCACGTACGTACTACGTGCCTACGTGCTCTGGGTCCATCCATCCACACCACCGCAACCACCGCCGTACGTACGCATTTGATGGAGCTCTAGTATCTTTTTTGATGGAGCTGGATCTTGGATGGACCTGGGGTGGTGGTAGAGTCAGACCGCCCCGTCTACGTACACAGCGGAGGTGACATGCTTGATGGCACCGTCGATAGGCGCCCTTGGTAAAGGTGAATGCATGATAGCTCCGCTCCGGACGGCGCCGGAGACGATGACGACGACTGTCCCTCTCGAGGGCGTCGCAGTAGGTCCTCTGACCTTACGGTACCAGGGCTCCGGGGTGAAAACTTTCGTACGTCCTTTCGGGCTCGACGACGGTGGCCTTGTGCCTCGTCATCCTCTTGAGGGCATCGTCACGGAGCCCCTCGGCGCTAGCTGACCAACGGCTTCGGGCTTGCCTTGTTATTTGTGGACAGGTTCTTGGCATTTCGTTTAAGTGGCTCGACGTGCCAACTAGTTACCAGAAAACCAGTAACACATCATCAGTTTAACCCATTGTCTCTGATCTTAGAGGAAATTGTGTTCCGTATTGAAACATGAAGATCAAAATATCGACCAGAAAAGATGAGGGACCAAATTAATATCTCCCTCAAGAACTTGAGTGAGCAAAAAAAAAAACTTTTCTCATCTAAATATGACCGAAATTTGAACCTATCTTTACTTTAGTGCAACATTTTGAGAGAAAAAGAATATTTTGGTACACACCAAAATTACTGACAAAAGTTTCAACCTAGCCGGGGGAATGGTGGCAAGTCGAGTACATGGGTAGGAGACAAAAGGCGCTGGCTGGATGGCGAAGAGAAGAATTCAAATTTTATTGAAACACAAACATTTCATGAAAGTAATGATGGATTTTGACCATTATTTTAGTTAGCTTTGAATCTAGTTCAAAAACAATTTGGCACATGCTGAAATGACCCGATTTTATTTTTGCTCTTTCATTAAAGAAACTATCTTCTATGAAATTCGCGCGAAACTACCCATTTGAAAAAAAAATTCCATAGATAATGAGTACTGTCAACTCATGGTTTTTGCAGCCATTCGGCGGTCGCACGACACTGCTTTGTTGGGAGAGGGACGTACGGCAGACACTGTTAGGCTGGTCACAATGGGGAGGAACTTAGGAGTAACATCACACACTCCAATACAACTTTGCTTATGTGGCACATATTTAATGAAGAGAGAGGTGCTTGTGGTAACTAGCTAAGTTACCGAAACATCGCACACTTCAAGAAACAATGAGTCTATAACCTAATAAATACATCGTTGCATGACACTACATAGATGTTCCTACCCACTATGGAGGTAGTAATATAGTCTAAGGAAGTATGTAAGTTACTAGCTTATGTTCTTGCTCATTGTGACCAGCCTTAGTGTTAGGGCACTTCACTGGCCCTCGTCCCTGGAAAATCAGCACGAGGATTTGATTCCAGGTTCCATCCAGCAAGCCATGAAGTCACATCGGCGTTTGGGATTTCCTTCTTTCATTTCCACTCTCTTTAAAAGGGAATATACATTAATTAAATACGTACACACGTGTAGTATGAGATATGCATCCATCGTGACGAACTCGTATTTGCCCTCCGGTTATTGCCACCGTGCAGGGCGGCTAATTTAGAGGCTTACGTACGTGCACAGCGACACATGCACATTCTCTACACACAAGGATATATGTTCATCAATGCACATTCCCACTGGTTCGTCGTGTTGTCACTTTCGTGTACATGCACGTGTTCGTCTTGCGGCCATTTTATTTACGCTCATTGTCTGCAATCTGGAGGACGACTGGACGAGCGGCCGCCAGCAGTCGATGGCGGCACGGCCATAAAAGGAAGAGGCAGCCTGTCTCGCTAGCACTGGACAAAGGACCAGAGCAAATTTAGTTAAACATGATTTTTTTTTTATGTCTTCATGGACTGGAATATAATTATTTTTCAGTCAGTCTTATAAATTTATTCATACATTTTTTTACTCTTACAAAATTTTCTCATGTATATCCACCAATTTGTTTTTACTCATCTGTAAAAAAAATGAAATCTGATCTCGATAGCTGTCAACTTGGCTAACCCTTAGTTGATTTACAAAATTTGTTCATTAAAATCTGATCTCGGTAGTAATAACTTGATCATGTGTACTGGAAAAATAGTAGGGTTTGTTCTCAAAGTTCAGTTCTTTTTTAATAAAATCTTGCACCGTTCTAACATCATATCAACAATACTCGATACCAATTGAGGACTAAGAAAATCCCAGCTGAGAATTAGCAAAACCGTAAGTAAAGACATGTTAATGTTTCGGAGGTGAAACACCGTGGTGCATTTGAACACTCCAAGATAAGCTTTTTTTTTTAGGAAACAAACCCTTTGTTCCCTGCCAACTCTATCGCTTCTCCCTCCCTCTTTGATCGCTCCTCCAACATTGTCCATCGCAGCTCGATCAACTGTAAGGGCTTTCTTGGATTGCAGGAGATTCAAGAACCTAGGAACAGGAAAAACGTAGGATTCAAAGACCATGTACTATGAAGTTATAAAGGGTTTCAAAACACAGGAATTTTGTGAGAGGTACCTTTTTTTTTGCGGGTATTGTTAGAGGTACCTTTTGATGGTGCATAGGAAATAACCATAGGAGTTTTAAAGCATTGAGAGAGAGAGAGAGAGAGAGAGAGAGAGAGAGAGAGAGAGAGCATCTCAAAGGAAAAATAAAATAAGGTTTCAGCTCATGTTGATATTCCTATGGAATAGGGGGCGTAGGAATGGATTCCATAGAAATCTTATAGTCTCAACCCTATGATCTAAATTGCTTTCATAGGAAAATTCATTGAGATTCAAATCCTCCAATATTCCTATGAAAATCTTACAATCCAAATAATCCCTAAATAGAGTGTTAGCGCTATAAAGTCAGGCCAAAGGAGAAATGTAAAGTTTTTTCTTGCATTTTAATGGATAATTGTTCTTGTTCTTGTATTCACAAAAAAATGTTATTGTTCTTCACTCTAGCCCTTGATTTTTTTGAGAACACGCAAGACATTTACATGTCTATATATTGAGATACAAAATTTTTGATCCAGTCAAAACTGGGAACCTGATCCAGAACTGAACACCTCAATTGAATAAAAACTATGAACCAAATTCAAAATAATTTCAATCAAAATTGTTGACCCAGTCAAATCATGAACCAAATCCGATATTGAACACCTAAATTAAATGAGAGAGCTCCAAAATAAAGGAGCATATATAGTGTATTTATAGATAGATTGCTGGTAATGACTATGATCTGTAGCCCTTCATTTTTGTAGAGCGTCACATACGTTTAAAGACTCATAATCATTAAAAATTTGCACATGATACTGTATTTTGAACCAAATAATATATCATTTTTAAACAGATTTTTTCCATATATAATTTGTAACTTAATGAAATTCAAACATGAAGTTCTAACCTAGGTGGTCACAGAGGGCGTCATATATCTTCTCTGTTCGGGTTTATAGGGCCGCGTTTATGGAAAGACGTTTCTCCATTACTTTGATTGATAAAATATTAGTTGTATACCATGAAAAATATATCATTGGATTCACATTCAAAATAGTTTCCAATGCTTTATGGTGAATCACTTATTTTTCCATGATGATTCAATGGTTATTTTTTTCATAAAATACATGCTTAAATCATGAAAACAATGCATACCCGTACGCATCATAACTCTCAACAATTAATATTGCATTCTCTGGAGCTCGGATCAGAACTTTCGCCATGCCCTGCTAGCTACCATCTAGCCCAGCCCTGCCCTGCCCTGCCCTGACATACATATGTATATATACAGTCGTACAGACACACGGCATTCTTTTCTTATCTCGATGTAGAAAACATGTGATTCCTGCAGCTGCTCTCGTCTGATAAAAAGATTGGAACTAGCAACGACATACTAGTACTGTGCCGCAGAGACACAGCCTTACGTACACATATGCATGTGATCTTCTGAAAGTCTGTCCTCCTTAATGATGTATTATTAGTAGTATTGATAAAACAATGATGGAAACTATGATGAAATAATTACATAAATCTGTGCCCACAGTAATTGTATTGCACTCCATGTGTCTTTTGGCCTCTCTCTTAGCTTTCAATAATTCAAATGAATTTGTTCTTTTAAGAGTTTAAATCCTTGGATTTTTTATTGAGTAATGAATCTTTGGAAAAATTTCTATGTGCGAACTTTGCTCTCAGTTTTAAAGGAAAATTTCGACCGAGTCTAACTTCTTGGAAAAATCTCTATAGGATCCTATTTTCCTCTCCCTGTCGAAATCAAACTCATTATTTGGTGTTGATTATGTATTGATACATGGAATATGCTTATCTCTTTTAAAGGGATATCTTGTTCACTCAAAACATCGCACCAAGATATCAAAAATCATGTCCAGTGGGTAAGATAGAACCCACCCGGATGAGATAGGACTGGAACCCTAGGTAATCAACATGGATGCACCACTATGAACCTACCACTAGGCAGAAACCCAGACCTCACTTGAAATGAAGTCTTATCCGGTCTCTGCATAACAATGTGCCCTATCTATTTTGAATCCTATGAACCAAAGTTCTTATGTATGCTGTAACTCGATTTCTCACTATTTTCAAGTATATTGCAATATGGACATGGATGCCAATTTGTATTCATGTTTTCAGAAAGAAGACACTTATTGGTTTAGTTGATTATTGCTTGCGTACATGAAATGCCTGATTTTTTTTCCATTTGAACTTGGCATGCCCATGGATTACTTACCAAATACCCAGTGTCACAATAACAAAACCAATCACATTTACTTCCACGCCCTAGATTCAAGCGTTTAGGTATGTGTATTCATGTGACCTACTTCTGCATGCCAACTGCCAAGCTAGCCAGCAAAGTAGCCATGCCATTGCCAGCCCCAGCAAGTAGCTAGTGTGGGCAGAAAGCACATCACAGCAATGACTTGATTACAAGTTTACATTTTTACACACACCCATGTCTTCCTTTTGTCCCCACAAAAGAGCATGCACACAGACACAGTGGGGTGGCCTGACATGGAGATCTCTGCCCCTCCCTCCTCCCTCTAAAAAAGCCATAGAGGAGCAAGATTACAAAAGGAAACCAGCAAGAAACAAAAGCTCATCCACCTTCCCCCCTTTCCCAGACCAGACAGGGCATGCAGCAGCAGGCATCAGCATGCATGTAGTACCAGTACTAGCAAACTAGTCCATGCATGCACTCATGTGTAGTCATGAGAGCTAGCTGCTCACTCTGCTGCATGCCACACTGGCTAGCCATACTACTGTGCACTGCAGCATGCACCAACACAAGCAATCATTGATTGGTTCCCCTTTCCTCTCCTCCATATTCAAACAATCAATCTGGCATATGCATGCCTAGATCATTCAATATGTCCAAGCCCCAAACATTCATTCATTCACAAGACCAGACAGACAGGAAGCATGCTGCTACATTGCTATGCAATGCGTTGGAACAAACATCTTTGTTTTGATCTTAGGTCTTGCCATGCATTGCTACATGTATGCATGCAAACATCTTTGTTTGATCCGAAGACTTGTCTTACATGCATGCATGCATGCAGCATATATGATCAAAAATGGACTTGTGGGATCTTGTAAACAGAAATGCTTCCAGAGTTATCCAATGTATATGTAGCATATGGCATCAAGTCTGGAACTTTGCATTGTGCATATATTCTGACATTAACTGGTATTTTAGGGGCTGGGTTTGCCCTGGCTTTGAAGCAACATTTGATTAAAGCTCAAGCAAACCCTAGTGGTAAAAGAGTAGTAATATATATCCCTAGTTATACATGGCATATTGGCATTACCAAGGAGAGTCAGCCATATAGTGGTATATATGGAGAATTGAAACTAATTAACCATCACACAAAACTAGTTTACTTTGAAAGCAAATTAACACGCTGTATAGTAGTAGTACCATTACCATGGCATGCATGAGATCGATCGCCATATGCAACCGTATCAGCTGATACCATGAGGAGCTATGGCCGCCGGCCGGCTAGCTGATTAATCAAGCAGCCGCTTGCATGTTCATGTCAGCGACGCGTCTCCTCTTGGGCCGGTCGCCGGCGCCCGCGCCCTGCCTCTCCACGAGGGCCCTCAGGGCCTCCTTGAGGAAGTCGGCGCCGCCGTCCTCGGAGGATGTGGAGTAGTCGTCGTCGGCGTGTCCTCCGGCGTCGCGCGCGAGGACGAGCACGTTGCGGACGCGGCCGCCGAGGGTGGCCATCTCGGCGCGGAGCGTGCGGAGGCGGAGCGCGCGCAGCGTGTCGATGAGCCCCGGGAGGAGGTCGGAGCGGTCGTCGCAGCAGAGGGAGGCCTCGAACACGGCCGCGGCGCCGCCGGCGCCGCCTCCCGACGCGAGCACCACGATCTCGTCGTGCTCCGTGGGGAACAGGTGGCTCGCCGGCGCGGCGCCCGCCTCACCGACGACGCCGGCCATGCGCTGCTTCAGCTCCCGCACCCTCTCTACCGCCTTGGCCAGCAGCGTTGCCTTGTCTATCTGTAAACACACATGTACAAGATCAGTTCATGAGCTAAAGTTCATCAAGAAATCTTGTTTGCACAATCAATCTCTCAGATGACGAACCCTAGAGCTTATGATTGATCAGAAATGAAAAAGGGTAGAGAGGAGAAGGTGAAAAAATTATGCAAAATTGTAGACATGGTACTAGGCACAAAAGAAGCAAATCATGAAGAGGAACAAGCCAAGAGACGAGGCAGCCCTAACCTGACCTAGCTAGTCGGTGTCATTCATAGGATGATAGCAGCTAGTAGTTAGGAGAGGCTCCATTCTAGTGCTACTTGCACACACAAAATCCAGCTTTAATCACAAGGATTAGCTGAGCTGAGAACCTTAGCACAGCTAGCTACTCATGGGGATAGCATCTACCCACTGCAATCCACGGTAGAATTCCAGATGGATGACAGGCAATCCAGTTCTTCCATAAAGATTTCGCTTGATCGATCTCGCATCGAGCATGTTGCGCAGAAACTAAATTAGGGGGAAATCACGAGGGCACAGGACTTGGATGTGTAATGAAATTGCATGCCTTGGGGTCGCAGGCGAGGACGGCGCGGAGGCGGTCGAGGTGCGACTTGATCCGCTCACGGCGGCGCTTCTCGGCCTCGCGGTGGTTCCGCGTCGCCGCCACCGCGCGGTCGTGCGCCGCCTCGGCAGCAGCAGCGGCGGCTACCTCGTCCTCCTCGGACAAGGCCGCCGCGCCGCCGCCCGGCGCCGACTGCCACATGGATCCCACGAAAAAGGGAGGCAGCATGGCCGCTTCCGCGCCGGCGAACGACGCCTCCGCCGGAAACATGCCCGCCAGAGCTAGCTAGAAGCTAGAGCTTCACGCCGAGGTGCCTTGATCACGCCTCGTCAAGCTAACTAACAAACTAATTGCCGCGGTGGTGTTGTGCTGTGAACTAACTACTGTTCCTCGGACATGGACTGCAATCGAAGAGAGGAGAGAAGAGAGAGACGGATGGGATGGGGGAACGAGGAGAGGCGAGAATAAATAAACGGGGCTTCGAGGAGAGAGAGCGCATGTGGGTGGATAGAGAGAGAGAGAGGGGGGGGGAATGTTAGAGGGAGACGGGGCGAGGCGAGGTGAGGTGAGTGAGTGGCTGGTGGGCCCGCTTGCTGACCCGTCAGAGATAGAGGGCTGTGCCTGTACGAGCCCTGTGAGCTAGGGATGACGGGATGATGGCCGATGGGAGGTGGTGCTGGTCTAGCTGGCTCTAGGGGCGGTAGAGATGTCACGGCGGGGGCGGTTGGACGGCTGCGATGGTGCCGACCTTGCGCCGGCCGTCGCGCTCCGACGAGATACGGCCGTGGCGGTGATGGCGATCCGTCGTTTGACTCCCGTGCAACAGCGTACGCTGGCTCACACTCCCGGGGAATGTTTTGCCTTGCCTTGCCGCGTTGTGGCACTACCACTGCCTGAACTAGCTTAGCCAGTTGGATGAAAGTGAAACCCGGGTAGGTCCCTCTCTATCCACCTATGGAGAATTGAACAGTGCGTCCCGGGTTTTCCTTGCGTGACCAGATCATGCTGATATTAACAAGTTCATTTGAAATCCAAATTAAGGACTGGTATTAATAACAGGGTATTGGTTCACACTGGCTGATCTTTCGTTGTTGAGAAAATACCACAGTGGTCGATGATGGCAGACCCCTGGGTGTACTCGTAGGCCGGCAGTCGGCTCATTGGGCCATAGGGCGGCCCAAGCCCACGACCTAAACAATGGAGGGATGCATCATCAACTTGGTGTAAGTCAGTGGCGGAGCGTCAAGCATATTGAAGGACAGGCCGGTCACTTGCTCAGTGGGCCATCGGTGGTTCTTGGGCCAAATTTGTAACAACTCTAGAGAGAAAGCCGAAGACAAAAACAAGCTATGGCCCGATTTGGTCCCCATGACTCTCCGCCGCTGGTGTAAAGCCCCTCAAAATTCAACTTGGTGTACAAGATTATCACGACCGGGATTTAGGAGTATCCCACGAGATTAGGCTAGATTTCACCGACCAGGTAATCATGTAAATCCTAGCTCTGTCCCCCTATATAAGGCATGGCTAGGAAATCATCTCATACCTACCTGATCCTTGTGATCTCACCATTGTACTCAAAACCCTAGTTCTCATACGGGGCTAGTCCACCGTTATTACATCAAAGAAAGAGTAAGGTGTTTCCTCGACAGTGAGGGCCTGAATCTAGTAAACTGCCTTGTGGAAATCCCATCTAGGCAACCAGCTACGTGCACAATCCTATGATGATTACTGTTGGATCCTGGACCGACACTGGTAATCGTGATTGTCAACCGCCCTTGTTTTTTTGCGGAAACGAACAAACACAAAACAGGGAACAAACCTCACAAGTTCCCCGACGAATAGTATTTTGCTGGCTTCAACAGACGGAAATGGAGTTGGAGAACAAAAATATGCGGCAACATCATCCCCTCTGCATGTCGTCGCCAGAGATAAATGCTAATCACGCCAGACTGAGTGCTCGGCGATCGACACCGATCCTCTGACTCATCAATACCACTCCCAGGAAGGCCTATGACATACGGAAAGCCGATGAACCACTATTCACATCGCTGCCACTGCCCAAACTTCACGAGCGATGAAAAAACTCAATTGCCCGACAAGACACATACCAGACACATAGATCTAAGGTTCCCCCATCCTCTCGCTGTCGTGGTGGCTGGTGAAAGACAGAAGGACTTGCCGCAGTGCCGACAAGTCATTGAGAAAAGTTGGACGCCTCCTTGTTGCCTTATGTCTTTCTTTTTAGAGAAAAGGCGCCGGCCGAGCCCGAGGAGAGCTCGAACCTAGCCCGACATTGAATTAACAAAGCCATCAACCGGCCAGGATTACAAGGGCACCACATTACAAAGGGGATGAATGCAAAGCAAAGCGGAAAGAAGATACAAGGTTCCAGGCAGAACAACACAATGGCAACAACTGGAGCCAAGCACACAACACCGTTGCCGACGACCAGCACTACGCCTACACCAACTAGCCATCTGGGAGCACGAGAGGAAGGACACCCCGTGCAAGCATTGAGCACCGGCTACATCTGTTGGAAAACGTAGCATGCAATTTCAAAAAAATTCCTACGCTCACGCAAGATCTATCTAGGAGATGCATAGCAACAAGAGGGGAGAGTGTGTCCACGTACCCTCATAGACCGAAAGCGGAAGCGTTTGTTAACGCGGTTGATGTAGTCGAACTTCTTCTCATTCCGACCGATCAAGCACGAACGTACGGCACCTCCGAGTTCTACACACGTTCAGCTCGATGACGTCCCTCGAACTCTTGATCCAGCAAAGTGTTGAGGGAGAGTTCCGTCAGCACGACGGCGTGATGATGGTGATGGTGAAGTGATCCGCTCAGGGCTTCGCCTAAGCACTACGTGAATATGACCGGAGGCGTAAACTGTGGAGGGGGGCGCCGCACACGGCTTGGAACAATTGATGTGTGTTGTAGGCTCCCCCTCCCCACGTATATAAAGGAGGGAGGGGGAGGAGGCCGGCCCTAGGCGCGCCCAAGTAGGAGGAATCCTACTTGGGCTCCTAGTTGGATTCGGCCCCCCTTTCCTTTTACCGGAGGGGGGGAGGGGGAAAGAGAGAGAGAGGGAGAAGGAAAGGGGGGCGCCGCCCCCTTCCCTAGTCCAATTCGGCCTCCTTCCCTGTGAGGGGCGCGCCACCCCTTTGTGGGCTGGTGTGCCTCCCTCCTATGGCCCATATCTTCCCCCGGGGGGTTCCGGTAACCCCCCGGTACTCCGATATGTACCCGATACAATCCGGAACACTTCCGGTGTCCGAATACTATCACCCAATATATCAATCTTTACCTCTCAACCATTTCGAGACTCCTCGTCATGTCTGTGATCTCATCCGGAACTCCGAACAACATTCGGTCACCAAATCACATAACTCATATAATACAAATCGTCATCGAACGTTAAGCGTGCGGACCCTACGGGTTCGAGAACTATGTAGACATGACCGAGACACCTCTCCGGTCAATAACCAACAGCGGAACCTGGATGCTCATGTTGGTTCCTACATATTCTACGAAGATCTTTATCGGTCAAACCGTAGTGACAACATACGTAATTCCCTTTGTCATCGGTATGTTACTTGCCCGAGATTCGATCGTCGATATCTTCATACCTAGTTCAATCTCGTTACCGGCAAGTCTCTTTACTCGTTACGTAATGCATCATCCCGCAATTAACTCATTAGTCACATTGCTTGCAAGGCTTATCATGATGTGCATTACCGAGAGGGCCCAGAGATACCTCTCCGATACTCGGAGTGACAAATCCTAATCTCGATCTATGCCAACCCAACAAACACCTTCGGAGATACCCGTAGAGCATCTTTATAATCACCCAGTTACGTTGTGACGTTTGATAGCACACAAGGTATTCCTCCGGTATCCGGGAGTTGCATAATGTCATAGTCAAAGGAATATGTATAAGTCATGAAGAAAGCAATAGCAATAAAACTTAACAATCATTATGCTAAGCTAACGGATGGGTCTTGTCCATCACATCATTCTCCTAATGATGTGATCTCGTTCATCAAATGACAATACATGTCTATGGCTAGGAAACTTAATCATCTTTGATTAATGAGCTATTCTAGTAGAGGCTCACTAGGGACACTGTGTTTTTGTCTATGTATCCACACATGTATCAAGTTTCCGGTTAATACAATTCTAGCATGAATAATAAACATTTATCATGATATAAGGAAATATAAATAACAACTTTATTATTGCCTCTAGGGCATATTTCCTTCAAGATCCACCCAAACTTGGGCAACAGTTGAGATGTCTCCACTGTCGCAAAGGGCCACTACCCTTTCACCCAGGCTCTATGGGTGCCGCACCGGCGACCGGCAGAGTGGCTACCACATAACCCATCTCAAGGTGACCGGTCTGCCATAGGAGAAGCCGACAACGCTGACCCACGAGCAACGGAGGCCCATCCAGACGAGAACCAAAGCCGACAGAGGCAGCACGAAGCACAGGACGCGAGCTGTCAGACGAAGACGTGCCACCATGAAGAAGACCGAAGGTTCACCACGCAAGGGCGAGCCCGAGCAGGATGAAGCAGGAACATCAGGCTGCCGTGCTTCGGAACCGTGACACCGCCCACTCCACCACCAAAAGCCAATCCCGACCGCCGCCTTCAAGAAGGAGCACGCCACCGATGTGCCGTCGACGCCCAGACCAGGGGAGAGTCGGCTTTCGCTGGAGCTCAAGGGGTAGGTGGGAGGGGGAGGGTCCACCCCAAAGCCTCCAGGGAGGGGATCGGCGCCAAAGACGTCGACTTTGGGGGGCCGCCGCGCCGGCTTGGGGTTTCCCCTGAAATCACACCCAAACGCTAGATCCGGCTGCCCGGCAGGACAAGACAACGGACTCCACCGCCAGGGACCACCGCCGACGCAGATCGGAGCAGATCGAGCCGGGACCGAAGCTTCTCAAGGGGACCCGGTGGGATGCGAGAAGCCACCGCTGCGCCGTTGAGTGCGACCTCCACGCTGCCCACACACCCATGGGAGGACACCCACCAGCACCCGTCGTCGCCGCCCGCCACTGGCCGGAGCCGCTGCCCCAGGAGCCACAGCCCTCCATCCGAGGAGGAGGCGCCAAGTCCCCGCCGCCACCATCATCGGGCCACGCGCCAGCGCCGAGCGCCCCTCTGGTAGCGGCGGAGAGGAGGAAGAGGGAGGGGAGAGCTCGGTGGCGGCGCTAGGGTTGCCCCCGAGTCGCCTCGGAGGAGACGACGCGGGGGGGCTTGCTGATGACCCAGAATTATAGGGGATCAAGCGTAGTCCTTTCGATAAGTAATAGTGTCGAACCCGGCGAGGAGCAGAAGGAAATGACAAGTAGTTTTCAGCAAGATATTCTTTGCAAGCACTGAAATTATAAGTAACGAGTTGTTTGATAGCAAGATAATTTGTAACGAGCAAGTAACGATAATGGTAACAAAAGTGCAGCAAGGTAGCCCAATCCTTTTGTGGCAAAGGACATGCCAAAACGATCTCTTATGATAAGCAAAGCGTTCTTGAGGGTACACGAGAATTTCATCTAGTCACTTTTATCATGTTGGTTTGATTCGTGTTCACTACTTTGATAATTTGATATGTGGGTGGACCGGTGCTTAGGTGCTGATCTTACTTGAACAAACCTTCTACTTATGATTAACCCCCTCACAAGAATCCGCAACTACGAGAAAAGTATTAAGATTAAAGCTAACCATAGCATTAAACTTTTGGATCCAAATCAGTCCCTTATGAAGTAGCGCATAAACTAGGGTGTAAGCTTCTGCCACTCTCACAACCCATCATCTAATAACTACTCCACAATGCATTCCCTTAGGCCCTAATATGGTGAAGTGCCATGCAGTCGACGTTCACATGACACCACTAAGGGAATCACAACATACATACCATCAAAATATCAAACACATATCAAGTTCACATGAGTACTTGCAACAATATTTCTCCCGTGACCTCAAGAACAAAAGTAACTACTCACAAATAATAATCATGTTCAAGATCAGAGGGGTATTAAATAGCATAATGGATCTGAACGTATAATCTTCCACCAAATAAACCATATAGTAATCAACTACAAGATGTAATCAATACTACTAGTCACCCACAAGCACCAATCTATGGTTCCGGTACAAATATTGAACACAAGAGATGAACTAGGGTTTGAGAGGAGTTGGTGCTGTTGAAGATGTTGATAGGGATTGCCCTCCCCAAGATGGGAGAGTTGTTGGTGATGATGATGACGATGATTTCCCCCTCTGTGGGGGAAGTTCCCCCGGCGGAATCGCTCCGCCGGAGGGCAAAAGTGCTCCTGCCCAAGTTCCGCCTTGAGACGGCGGCGCTTCGTCCCGAAAGTCCTCTCCTTATTTTTTTTTCTAGGTCAAAATGACTTATATACCAGAAGAGGGGTACCGGAGGTGGGCCGAGGAGGGCACAACCCACCAGGGCGTGCCTGGGCTCCCTGGCGCGCCCAGGTGGGTTGTGCCCACCTGGTGGGCACTCTTTGGTAGTTATTTGCTCCAATATATTCTTATATATTCCATAAAAATTCTCCGCGAAGTTTCAGCTCATTTGGAGATGTGCAGAATAGGTGGCCTAACGTGGCTTTTTTAGGTCCAGAATTCCAGCTACCGGTATTCTCCCTCCTTATGTGAACCTTGCATATTATGAGAGAAAGGCATTAGAATTACTCCAAAAAGCATTATTATGCATAAAAACAATATAAATAACAGTAGGAAAACATGATGCAAAATGGATGTATCACTTGCCTTATGTCTTTCAAACCCTAGAACACGTACGTATCAACGTACTTGTTTGCCTATTCGTCCCTAACCTCCCTTGATGAATGGGATTACAGAAAAAATAGTATGGGGGCACAAGTTTGTAAACGGTAGTGAAGCATGGTGAATCTCACTGAGTACAACGAACCATTGAGCTAATTAAGTTGCATTGAGTGTATGTTACATGGTTCCTGGAATCGTGCTATTTGTTGAAGTTAATCTGGACAAAAATTCATTTGAATTTTTTGCGTGGCCATTGTTCGATGTATTCTACTGATCGTGGAACTATAGATCTTAGTCCCTATTGATAGAAAAAGATGTCAATTCTAAAACAAAAAATTTGAATAATACGAGGTGTAATATATATTTTAGATTATTGGAGAGGGGCTTAGCTCCTCTTCCACTGTTTCCCTCCCTTTTTGTCATCGTCGAACGGACATGGAACTCAATTGGTAGCGAAGCATTTCAAACATAGCCAAAGGTGTAAGCATGCTCAGTCGCTAAATGCAGGAACCCTTACCAGTGACAGGGCCCAATTTACTGCCTAAAAAGGGTAGGGCTCTCATGTGCTTCAATTTCTCTTTCAGTTGGCAATTGTAAGCACCCCAGAGGATTTTTCTCCAAAAAGTAGACAGAAGAATTCTAGTGATGTGGACAAAACAAAGGGATGTTCTTATAAGCAATAAAATGAATAAGTGTTCCCTTATGAACATTAGATGTGGACAAAACAAAGAGATGTGAAAGGAAGAGTGTTTTGTACCGACACGGGTAAGATGGCTGCTGTAGCCGTTTCTGCAGTAATGAGTTGAATAAAACATTGACAACTGGCATTACCATTGTGTTATATCTACTCTAGCCCTCGCCAAAAAGAAGTGAGGGTCATGCTACTAGAGGAGAACCCCTCCGTTGTCCGGTGCCGGTCCCTCTCGCCTCTTCTCCTTTGACCCTTTGTTTTAGTGTAAATTTATATCTCTAATTTCAATTATTATTTTCTACTCCCTCGCTCGGAATGGAGGGTGTAGATTTTTCCCTTGATCTTCTCTGTTGAGTTATCCATCTGGGTATTTTTATCCTTGGATGATTTTATGATAGTTCTGACTTCCTGAAAACCGACATCCATGGCGAGTCTTGCTGCAAGCAAATTTTCCCTTATATATTTTCATGCGGTAATGAATAATACAACCAATATAGGGAGAAAAGAGAGATCTCTGAAGGTGAAGTTCGTTCCTAGTGTCACCACCGATGACAGTGAATACACGGTTTGCAAGGTAAGGAGTTGACGACATGGATGGATTATGATACATCTTACTCTCACACCCATCCACCTATGGATTTGATGATATCATGCTACATTCACCTAAATTTACTATCTAACCAAAAAAGTATCTAATCTCACCCTCGCTGAAAAGAAGTGGATATTATGCTACTAGTGGACAACCCCTCAATTGTCCGGTATCGGTCCCTCCTGCCTCTTCTCGAGCGTTCTCACTGTTGTTTAGGGGGCAAGGAGCCTTTATTTTTTGCGTAATTTTAGATCTCTAATTTCATTCTTTTTAGATTTTTTGTTCCTCTCTCATGCGTTCTCCGCCGGGGTATTTTTATCCTTGGCTAATTTTATCATATATCACCAACTTCCTAGAAACCAACATCCATTGCAAGTTGGCTGCAAACAAATCTTCTCTTATATGTTTATTTTGACCTTTTCTCTTATATATTTTTATGTTGTAGCGAACAATACAACCAATATTGGGAGAAAAGAGGGATCTTTGATGGTCCACTTCATTCCCGGTGTCACCATCGATGAAAATGAATACACGGTTTGCAGGGTAAGGAGTGGACGAGATGGATGGAGGATGATACGTCTAACTCTCACTTCCATTCACCCATGGATTTGACGATATCATGATGTGTCCAGCTAAATTTATTGCCTGACCAAAAAAGTATCTACTCTAGCCCTCGCTAAAAAGAAGTGGGGATTATGCTATACTAGAGGACAACCCCTCCGTCGTCTGGTGCCAGCGCTCTCGCCCCTTCTCTAGCATTGCCATTTTTGTTGAGTGAGCAAGGAGCCTTTGTTTTTAGTTTAAATTACATCTCTAATGTAAAAAAAATTAGATATTTTGTTCTTCTTTGATGAGTTCTCCATCCGGGTATTTTTATCCTTGGTCGATTTTATCATATACCACCAACTTCCTAGAAACCGACATCCATGGCGATTTGGCTGCAAATAAAGTTTCTCTTACATATAGTATATTTTCGAATTTTCCTCTTATATATTTTTATGTAGTAACGAACAATACAATCGATATTGGGAGAAAAGGGAGATCTTTGACGGTCTACATCATTCCCGGTGTCACCGTTGATGACAGTGAATACACGGTTTGCAAGGTAAGAAGTTGACGACATGGATGGATGATGACACATCTTACTCCCGAATCCATCCACCTGTGGAACCGATGATATCATGCTATGGTCACCTCAATTTACTCCAGAGGAAATTTCTACTGATGTGGACAAAGCAGGGAGAAGTTCCACATCAAGAGAGAAAAAAAGAAAGAGAATTAGTGTTCACTTACAAACATTAGACGTGGACAAAACAAAGAGAGATGTGAAAGGAAGAGTGTTTGCACTGCACTGGTGTGTATTGTGCATATGTGGGCAACACATTGCATCATCATAATGGCATATAGGGGTGAGAAGAGGGTAATGATTGTGCAAGGCACGAGTGCCCCGTGCGAACCGCAATTATGCTGGCTGCTCAGCAGCTCAATGAGGGTGCCGCCTCCTGCTTTGCGGCCTTCGCCCACCAAAGCGCCCTGCAAACACACCGTCTTATTCCACCACGCCATCATTCATCATATATATATATATTTTGAAAGGATCATTCATCATATATTGTTAGTGTATACTCCTAGATGTAGATCCATCTATCCATCAGCCCAAAAACGCTGCACCCAACCGGCGCATTTCACATGCGTGGCCATTTGCGTAGACAAAACCAAAAATTGCGTAGAACCAAAAACATTCCGTCGCCGGGACTTGAACCCGGGTCTCTCGGGTGAGAGCCGAGTATCCTAACCACCTAGACTACGACGGATCACGTTCAGACTTGTTACAGCCGTGTTAATATGGTTGCCAGTTTTAGTTTCAGTCAGGGTAAAACTATCTAACCACGCCCTTTGAGCCAAAGTTAATACAGCCATATCCATATGTATTCCTTTGTCCAAATAGATAAATTATACTGTATTAATTTGAACAGCGGCAATAGGCAGTAAAATATTATGAATCAACAACTTTTTCTTCTGAATTACGATGCATACCTCCCAGTTTCATTTATCATGACAAACCGGTAACATAGGGCGACCCACTAGTCCCCCCAAAAGGGTTTGGTCAGGACATTAGGGAACCAGAAAGGTTTAAAAGAATCTTTTTTTTGCTGGTGGTTAAAAAGAAACTTTACAGCGCAAAACAGAACAATCTGGCCATAGCCAGAGCTAGAAAAGAACCATCACTGAAGTTCTAAGGACTGCAACACAGCCCCAAAATGAAGCCAAAACACACCCTAGCACTGTATTCACAATTTAAATCAACAATTTTGTGTATCCATAATATTTCTCTAGCATTGTATTTACAAGTTACAACAAAACAATATTCTCATAAATACATGAAAGGAGATTGATATACAAAAGTCTGGACTAGTCCATCTGCAGAAAAGCATTGTTGATTTAAATAGAAAGAAACAGGACGAAAAGCCTATTGATCTAAAGAAAACATATCATGCCCAACAGTTGCTCAGCTGCCGATTTCTAAGCAGTGTACAATCTCCAGTGAATGTCACGGTGTTCAAGAAATGAACAACAGTTCCCTGATTAAAATAACAGGAGCGATATAGCTTAAGGACGAATGCCTAACATAATCCGCCTCCATAGTTTAGCCCTTGGAATTCTTCAAATATGGGCGGCTGTATACCACTACCACATCACCATTACGCACGCTTTGACCCTTTCTCGTATTTGCAAAAAATGATGAAAGACAGACATCAGCCTTAGGCCTTAGCGCAGCACAGGCGAATCCAAGTCGTGACAGAAACATGCCATTGAAAACTCTGCTTGCAATTGGACGATGATGGTGCTCCAGGCATTTCGTGACAAGAATTATATTTCTTGACTCATCTCAAATGCACGCTGTTGTTGGAATGATGGCATCTTAATCCGCCGGAATGGGGCGCAGCGGTCTTTCTTCAGGTGAATCAGCTTCCCAGAAAACAGACTGCCTATGATCCAGCTTGCTGGCTGCAAGAGAGAGATACAGGAGAATTAGAGGCACTGGAGATGATAAATACCAGTTTGGAAAAAAAAAGGATAAAGCATAGGGAAACATTTTGAATGGTAAATACAGTGATACGGCCATGTTGAGTTTTATAGAAGGTCTAGATGAAACAACAAGACTCTATACGAGAGGTAGACAATGGATTGAGATATGTTGTGACAAGTTACTTCTCTGTATTTACTTATAGAGCTAGTAGTATTCAAGCATTGAAAGACAGTCTACTCTTTCTGAGCAGTTGCTGCTTATATCCAGTCCCTTTCCTATATCTGGAATGGAAGTTCTACATTCAAAATTCAACTAACCGCTGTTTTTATGTCATGTTCCAGCCCACAATGGCTTAAATGGCGTGATGCGCTCGCCTCATTTGCAACAAGAATGATTCCGCGTGAACAACTTTTATCCTTCAAGCTTTGAATTAATCCTTGAAGAGATACAAAAACTTGGCCACCTCCATGCTGTGGAACACAAATATAATGTAAGGGACAGATCGTGTAGAAAAGGAAACTAGTCATGTATATATCTGACACAATCAGTGGTAAAAAAAATCAGATCCATCAAATTAAGAGTGAACTAAGACAATGCCTCTTAACTATGACAATAGTATATGATGTATTACAATTCACTAAAAAAATGTTGCTTGATTAGTAGGTCATCCATCATGTTTTCTCACCAGGCTTGCAACATACCTTGATAATGTTCGAAAATTTTGAACAGAAGCTGATTTTGCCATGGATCAAGAATCCTACTCCATGAAATACCAATTTATTATTTCTTAGGTAAACTGATTGGCCAAATGTTGAAATCTCCACTGTATGCCTTTGTCGGATTAAATACCTAGCAAAAGGGTATATCAAAAGTTGAGCATCAAGAGCAAAGTATTTAACCTAATCCATATGGACAACAGAGCAAATGTTCCTCACTGTTGCTGAAAATAAAGCTAGGATAAACAATCTTCACAGCAAAGTGCCTTGAGTATGTTTGACACCCAAATCGATCGGCTCGGATTCTTACAAAGGAACCTCATCTAGAATTCTAGATGGACTAATATACTTACCTAAAAGCATCTACATCGACTTTCCATGTGTTGTATGAGAAATATTCAGAATTACAGTATGAAAACTTAAGCTAATTAATCGTGTCAGTGTTTAGTTAACCATTTAAAAAGATAGTTTTTAGGTACCCTATGTTGCTTGAGTTTAAGTTCAGATAATTTAGCCCATCAAATGAAATATCTTTCGTTTCTTAGAAAAGCTTGGCATCGAATTGAGAAAGCTTCATGTGGGCTTTTGACAGATCTCAAAATGCATATACACTTTTAAGGTGTTCGGTAATTTTCCCTCGACTACTTCAAGAAAGATATGAAAACTGAAGCTTTCACGAACAAAGATGTGATAAAATTTAAAATTCCAGGGTAGGTGTGCTGCAAGGTGTCATTGCTTACTTTCCAGGTGGCAACAGTAAACCAGCTTGAAGAGAATCAAAAAGCCAATTGGAATTCAAAATCCAGGAATCGGTAGCACAGCCATATAAGAACTTAGCTGTCGATACCTGTTGCAACAAACACCTATCAGACACAGTGCAATTTGGTACTGTAAAGAAAATTGATATGCAATTTTAAATGGGAGCCTACAGCCCTACACCAATTTCTCCTACAGGCTACATCATATACTAAAACTATAAAAGGATACATGATGAACGAGGGATGGTACCCAAGAAACAAAAGGGAAATGGTATAACAAACCTTTTTAGGGGAAAGAACTACAGGAGGCTTCCACCTCACAAGCTCTGCAAGCTTGCTTTTTTTATCAAATGGACAGGGTGGCACTTTTGAAAGAACACAACCTCCAAATTTCCGTATTACAGACACAATCTCTTTCTCCTTATGACTTTGAAATCCAGTCACCAAAAACTCTAGTCCATGAAATAGGGCTTCTTTTTTGCCAGTGCATTCCCTGGGCTCCTGCATGTCAGCAACTCTGCTTTCAGACCCTGCAAAGATACAAGAGTGAGGATCACCAAAAGTATGTACTGACCGTGCACATATTTACTCAAGATATATAGTACATATCTAGCATAAGAGATCATAAACCAGAACGTACAACTGAATCGAGATTTAACCCTTCTGCTCTTGGTTTGTCTAGTACTAAGTTTAGCATTCAACAATTGGGGTCCTTTTCTTTTAAGGCCTCGTTTACCAACGCTCAAATATGTTGTGGGTTGAGGCAAAACTTCTGATGGGATATATTGCTCTTTGCTGTGATGCTCATTATCATCGTGAGCATCAGATGACTTCTTCTGAACCAAAGAAAATCCGTTCAAGCTTCCAGCTTCAGCATTGTTTTCTATGAACTGATTAGAGGCTCGGATACGCTGTATCTTCTTATTTAAGATTATCGTTGTGCCTCTCTCCTTCTGACAAGCTGCCACATTAACATCATTATGAGCCAGACTACCTCCCGAGATGTTTGATATAGGTCCTAGCATGCTAAAAGGCCTGAGGGAACTGTGTATTCTTCGCCTCCATGGATTAGATTCTGGTGTCTTATCTAACGGCACAGAAGATGGACCGGCTTCTACATCTAGGTCATTCTTCAGAGATTCCCTGCAATATACCGGTTCACTGTTCTCCTCATTCCTCTGTTTGCATTCAGGAGGTTGACTAGTGGGTACTTCATTGCAAGATATGCTACATGGAACAAATGAACAGAGAGGATCCTCAGGTGATAAGCTTGAACATACTACTTGATGGCACGACTCTGCACTTTGATCCTCTCCATGGAAACCTTCATTCTTTTGGAGAAAAGATGCTCTTGAAGAGGCAACCATTTCTGTCGATACCGCTCTAGGTGCAGGAGAGCACTCATTCATGCTATCCATTGACTCAGAAATGAAGCTAGTCCTTATATGCTTCCTTGCACGACCACCAAACTTCGTCTCTTCAACAATTCTTCCAGCTTCCTGGAAATATATTTTACATTGTGATTACATAGATGAAGAGTGCTGAATGAGATAGGCATAGGATTGATTAAGTTTGTTATAACAAAATGTTCATGGGCAACAAATTTACCTTCGTGATATTTTGACCTCTTACTGGATTCCTCAAGTTTTCAGTAAAAGCATGGTTGTTTTGAGTCAACTTCTGGAAAACAGCTTCCTCATTTCTCGAGCAAGAGATTGCTTTATCTCGAGCTGGTTGCTTTACAGAAACACATCCTGGACTTGATTCTTTTACTAGCGTACCAGCAGAAATGTTCTCTGCCAAAGAATCAGGTACATGGTCACTGGTCCAATCATCTTGGCTGCGCCATTCTTTATTTTGCTCCTCGGAAGAACAAATGTCTACATCATGTGGGGCACAACTAGGCTGAGAGATGCTCTGT
This sequence comes from Triticum aestivum, assembly GCF_018294505.1. Classification (NCBI taxonomy): domain Eukaryota; kingdom Viridiplantae; phylum Streptophyta; class Magnoliopsida; order Poales; family Poaceae; genus Triticum; species Triticum aestivum. The sequence continues at coordinate 520,705,411 of NC_057808.1, read as the reverse complement.
TTCAAGTTAGTTGTGTTGTGGCCTTGAGATGAACAAGCAGTTTGAACAGTACACAGGCCAACATCTTTGAATACATCAAGCATTTCGATCTCATCCAATTCTGCAAGCCAATCACTCTCATCCAGACCATTTTGAAAGGATCCACTATCATGTTCTATTTCCTCAAGAAAACACTGTTTCCGAGCTTCCTTTACACGCAAAGCAGCTTCGAGGGCAGCTGCAGTCAACTTATCAGGCTGGCAATCATCAAGTATCATTTCTGCAATAACCATAGCCTCAGAGGCAGCAATAGATAGCTCAACCGCATCATTAGCATCTGCCTTACGGAGCTTCTGAACATGAACTTTTCCACCAGATGGTTGATGTTTTCTTGCACCAAGTGGTTTAGTGACATCCTTGCTAGACACTCTACTGACTCCTTGTTGTGTATCATCCTTAAGGCCTTTAGCCTCTTGCGCAGCTTTGACCTCTTGTGCTTGACCATCAACATAAGAGTCCTTTAATGGTCCTTTGCATGTACCAGAATTTAGAATCTGTGGGCTAACATTGGCTTGAACTGAGGAGATATCCTTGCTAGCCACTCTACGGACTTCTAGTTGTTTATCATCCTTAAGGCTTTTAGCCTCTTGTTCAGCTTTGATCTCTTGTACTTGACCATCAACGTAAGAGCCCTTGAATTGTCCTTTGCATGCACCAGAGTTTAGAATCTGAGGGCTAACATTGGCTTGAACTGAGGAGAGTTGTGCTGCACTTTCTGAAGAAAGGTGCAGAGAGAAAGGCAGTACCTGGAGGGAAAAATACCCAACCTATGTTATAACAGCACACGACAAGAAGAAGATTATGTTTGTGCAGCAGAGGAAAGAGCCATTTATTTTGGCTGTTTCAAGCCTATGTTTGCTACTATACTAACTTGTTCGCTCATAATGCAATCCATCAAGGTGATTGAAAATGAAAACACATGCACAAAGTTAGAACCCCATTAAAACCATAACAATAGGCAAGATGAAAATGGCATACTGAACCTACAATTTTATTCTTTCCACATTCAATGGAAGATTACTGAAGGAACAAAAGTAAGTACACTGTACAAGTGTGCATCCCTGGAACAAATAATGTAACTCAGGGCAAGAGGAAATCCACAGTCATAATTGGTATGCAGGATTGAATCATTAAAGGCTACATCTACATGTACTACCATCTTCTGATTTATTTGATCCAACAGAATGACAATAACCTAAGTGTTTACCAAGCTTCAGTGATTAGCATCAAGAATCTTAGCCTACCTCTCTGCCTGTTGGAATACTTGCAGCAGGTGTGTCCTCATCTCCCGACAAATGCAGACGGAACCCGCTGTAACCACCAGCGTTTACGGTGGCATTCAGACAACTCCGTTGCTCTTGTGCAGGGTCCAGAATAAACACACAGTTCTGCAGTTCAGTGAAGATAACACATCGCATCAGATCAGAACAGACAGTGCACCGAGAAACATATATAGATAAATATGCACAAACACAGCAAATGCATTCAGATCCAATTCAATCTTATGCCATTTCGTACCGATGGCCAATCTCCAGTTTCAGTTGTTGTCGACAAGGTGGCATGGTTAGGCAAAAATAATAACTGAACCGGGGTTCCCCCCCTTCCGGGAACACACTCGACTGAAATATAGCAAGGCTCTTGCAAGCATTTGAGAAATCAAAGGACAGACCAGACACTCAGAGCCTATAGGGTTACCTACCACCAAATGGACGCACAAATAAGAATAGAAAATCACCTCACAAGGCGGCGACGACACGCCGGCGCTGTCTCCTGGGCGCTCGCCGGCCGTCGGGTGCCGATGCGGCTGAAGCCATTGCGGGAGCCACGCGTTATCCTGAAGAACTCGAAGAAGCGCAGAAGGGCGTCAGAAGAGGGCGCATCCCCAACAGTTTACGTTTCCCTCCCGCCGAACCGAGAGACAGAGAGCGGGGGACGGGGTTACCTCGGAGAAGCGCGGCGAGTGGTAGGCGCAGGTCGACATGGCGGCGGGGCAGTCGCCGGCTGCGGCTGGGCCTGGGCGCCGCCACGAGGGGGGGGGGGGGGGTCCTCTGGTTTTCTCTCTGTACTAAATTTGGCTTGCTTGATAAGCCTCTCTCTCCTCCGTCTCCCGCCACCGGTCACCGCAGCGGTTCGCGCCATAATGTGGCAGCAAAGGTCTTTCTTCCCGCCGCACCGTCTGACAGGTGGGCCCGGCCTGGTGCCCCCGAGGTATGGGCCTGGGCCGTCATCTTCTGATGGATCTATTTTTAGGGTGCCTTTTGTTGGAATTTTTTTTTTGACCACAGCCTTTTGTTGGAAATTTGTTACTCTTATTAACGTTGCGTAAAAAAAATGTTACTGTTGTCAACCACGCTCTGCCAAAGGTAACAATTTCCTTCCCACACTTACTTTTTCCTTTAATTTACCTAAAAAAACTTATTTTTGCTTTTAAAAAGGAAATATTATTTCGTGATACTCAACAGCATCAATTTTTTTTGGGTAAACGCATCATATGTTTCGACCGTGCCGTCACCGGTGGTAACTTTCTTCGCATAATTTTAGAAAGAATATCAGTTTATATGCTTTACAAAAATGAAGGAATATTATTTAGTGACACCCAACAGCAGCACATTTCTGCCTCGAAAATTAACAGCAGTAGATTTACAAGGCCAATTATCAGAGAGGCAGTGGGAGAATTCCGACATTTACACGAAGTTATGCTCGGACTTTAGCCCTGCTGGTGCTGGTAAAAGAGAAAGAAAGAAGAAAAGAAAACCTACACCAAAATTGGGTCATAAGAGCTGAAACGCACGTCCCAAAAAAGTTACAGAAAGAACTAAGGACAGCTGCACAAATTACTGCACGAAACAACTTTTATCATCAGACGGTACAAACAATAGTTGGGCGGGTGCTGATCGACGCTCCGAGATCGCTCTCTAGCTCTTCAAGTCCGCCAGCGCGGTCTTGGTGGCGGCCGAAATCACGGCGTCCGAAGCGTTTGGCAGGTAGTAGTATTTCCCTGGCACAGCAAGGAAAAAGGCTGTGTTCATGGAAGGTTATGCAGATAACAAATCTACGGTATGTTGGTGCTTATAATTAGTGATGAAGATGGCAGGTCTATCTTTTTAAGTGGTGACAAGGTTCCTCGAACTCCACTCATATTACCTTATACCATGAAAATGCGTTAAAAAAATCGAAACAAGAACAGGCATGGTTTCCTACAGGCTTCAGATGGAGTAGTGTAATTATTCTTAGTAATCTGAGAGATGTAGTGTTGAGAATACCTTGGGCAACCCTTGCGATTTCCTTGGCGAATCCCGTAGATACAAACTTGTTCTCGGTATCGATGACGAGAAGCGACATTCCTGCTTTGAATATTTTTGCAGACACATCAAGTATCTCATCCTTGCAAAGAGGAAACAAATTCTTCAGTGCCCTTTGAACACAGCAGGAAACTTCAAAATGATGGCCCAAGGATACATTGTTTGGTGTTAGGATAAGAGTGGTACCTTCAATTCTTGAGTAGATGGTCTTGGTGCGTCTGAAGCAGCTGCAGCTTCTGGGTCATTGGATTTCTTCAGTGATACATTAGCTCTTCCATCGGTGATTGCAACGATCATGATACGCCCAACGTCGCCACTCTTTTCAGCGTTCAATCCCACTCTGACAGCCTTGAAGTAGAATCCACAATGTTATCCAGATTATAGATGTCCTGGCACTACAGAAGAATTCAACGCAGTTCTTGGTTCTTACTGTACTCAGGCCATGAGCTAAAGGAGAACCGCCACCGCATGGTAGCTTTTCAAGACGTTTGCGAGCCATTGCAATGGATCTTGATGGTGGAAGCAGAACCTCAGCATAGTCTCCACGGAAGGGAATAATTGCAACCTGAGGGATGCCAAAATGGAAGCGAAAGTTAGTGCACGAACTGTCCATATAACGATGATTACCCAAAGGGGAATCACAAATGGAGGTGGCTTACAAGGTATGCAACAAGTAACAAATGCTAATCACAATCACTAAAGAAAAGATAACAAATTCTAATGCTAAACTTTTACATTTCATAAGTACCTGATCTCTGCTTGTGTAACTTTCTGCAAGCAACTTCAATGCTGCACCTTTGGCATTCTGCATGCGGTTCAGAGCCATGCTGCCACTAGCGTCCACAACAAATATGACCTGTCATGAAATAAGTCCAAACAGAGTTGTGATGTCTCACGGTAAGAAAAATCAGGTTTGCCACATACATAAAACATGACTGGCCTAATATAAAGATTCCCATGAAATTGCACAAGCAAGTGTGGAGAGACAGAGAGACAGACCAGAGCACCGGCTTTTCGAGCCATTCTCTTGGCTCTCATATCAGTCTTCTCAACAAAAACTTTTCTTGTCTTGTCAAGACTTTTTTCTCTCCGCAGTTTTTGGTATGGTGCAGCTGCCCGAAGTGTCGCGTCAACAGCTAACCTCCTGACTGGACCCTACAACAGAATGAACTGTTTAGATGAGCCAATTTGGTGAGAAAGGGTACCAAGCAATAAGGTGGGAGTGATATGCAAAGGAAGGTGTCTGTTATATCAGTAAAATTAATGGAAAAGACTGGAAGGCATCGGAGGAATTCAAAATGCAATAAAACAGACCTAGATAAGAGAAGTGCCAAAGCATTATTTGAATAACGAAAAAACACGAGCATGGATTCAGGAATGTTCGAACAATCAAGTGTTTTAAGTTGCAGTGTGATGAGGTAAAACTTAAAACCTTTGGAAGCATAGGCTTTATGTATCGGCCCCTGTCTTCTGAGAAAATGACATTTTTTGCTCGTCCAGCCTTTCCTTTTTTTCTTTGTGCTTGCTGAGCAAAGAAAAGGAGTTTATCATCTACTAGTCCACCTTCGGCATCAAAAATAAACTCCTCGGGTATCTGGTCATCTTGTTTTTCGTTTTCTTCGTCATCATCCTGTCAGAAAACAACAATTAATGAGCTCTAAGAAACAAATGAATAGGCATCAAGTACGGGTTGCTCAATTATAATATTCAACCTCCTTTTCCTCCTCATCCTTCTCCTCATCTTCCTCCTTCTCATCTTGATCTTCTGCGTTATCTTGATTTTGTGGAGGTGGTGGAGGTGGGGGTGGAGGCGGTTGGTTTTGCTGCTCTTGTGGGTTATCAGATATGATCGAACGAGGTAGAATAACTAGCTCTACCTGCAAGAAGATGTCATGCGTGTCAAATATTAAGTAGAACACACTTCAAATTTTTGATACAGATGCAAACAGAAATAGCATAGCAAAAGAAAGAAAAAATGGGTTATGCCAGCACTAAAATTTCCATGCTACTTTATAGTTTATTTTTAACAACCAGACACAGCAAACTTCATTTGGAACAGTCAAGTTAAGAGATGAAGAAAACAATCAACTGAAATTCCACAGGGTGTGTTGCTTCATTACTTAATGAAGAATCCACAAGCATAAAAATACTTAACAGCTTTCTTAAGGTCCTCTGCAAAAACTTTTTCACGTCCTTCCATGGCAGCAAGACATTTTGCCACTCGAGCAGCATACAACTCAGCCCGGTGCCCCTGCAACAAGTTTCAAGACTCAGAAATTAATATATAAATATGAAAACATTCCTTTTAACTTTCCAACTCAGCACTAACCACAATAAATAAGCATAACTGTCTCAACAAGCAATACGTTGGTGTGATGGACGTCAAACAGGTATAGCTGTGTAAGTGTGTAGAATCTAGATTAGGGATGACAACGGTGCGGAATCTTTCCGCCAGTTCCACAGAAAAACGGGAACGTAGAGAAAATATGGAAACAGAAACGGAAACAAACACGCAATGACATTTCCTGGCGGAGCACGTATGGAAACGGAATTTTCATATCCAAAGGCGCTGAATTTTCCGTTTACATTTTTCATATATCTAGCCCATTCCAACAGGCAAAAGCCCATATACCTTTGGCCTGGCCCAACCCAACCCTAATCTTAACACACCTAAACTTAATCTCACAATCGTTCTCCCCTACTCACTGCCTCATTGGGTCATCATACACCGCTGCCTGCTCGCACACACCTGCACCCGGGCAACCAAACCGGGTCCTCATCGCTGGAACGACACGATGGTGTCGGCAGTGTCCTCCAGCCGTCTATTGGTCATCCTCCGCCGTTCCCCGCACGTCCTCCCTCGATCCTCCACCGACGACGCCTCTCACCCAACCCCCCGGCATGTACTGCTGTATTTTTATTTTCAATGTGTTGCTCGCTTATATTGAGAACTTGTCACGATGAATTGACGATAAACCATCGTATATCATAATATTCATAGTCATCTTAGTAATAGAACAAGTTTGTTCATTTACTTGTGTTTTTCTGCATGATTCAAGGGGTCTCTTAGTTAAATTTTTTTCTTTTGCATTGAAGGTGTCTCTTAGTTCCAGCAAGCATTCACTTTCATATCCATGTCCGCACCATATTCGCTCTGTATTCGTTTCCAGCAATATGTATTTCCGTATTTGTTTCTGGGGTTCCTGTTTTCGCCCCCCCCCCCCCCCCCCACCCAACCCAAAAAAAAGCAGAGTAGAAGTAGAATGACATCACTGGTTACAACATATAACGAGTTGATCACACGAGGTTATAACATACCAAATGGGCACAATGAAATAGCCCAGGTGGCATCTTGCAACTGGAGGTAACAACAGGAAATGGGGTCAAGGTAAAAAAAATCAGTAACATTGGCTTTGTTGCCAAAAGCTCAAATAGTTTGGAGCACTTGAAAATGGGTTGATTAGTCGATCCAGTTACATTTGATGTACATATATAGATAAAAGATTCGCCGAAGACCTTGAATAATGATGTCAAACTAAAGAAGGTATGCATATTTCCAATGATATGATACAAACTAGGGTAGCCAATCATGGCTACATATGTTGACTGTTATCTGCAGCTAGTAGTACTGCGCATAATACAAAACAACATTGATTGTTATCTACATCAGTTGGCTCAATGCCTCAAAGTAAGCTCATTGGCTGGAAGAACATCAAGCTTCAACAAGTCAACTAACCTGACAACCACCCCGTATAGCTTCCATGACAAGATATTTGAGCTGCTCTGTGCTGATAGCAACATCCTTCAGATATTCTCTTGCCAAAATTATCTGAGTGACCATGTATTATCATTGTGAGACGAGCAGTACATAACACAGATTTTAACTCAAATACTGCCTTGTCACTACATATAAGCTGTTTTTTTTTACCTATTTAGTCTTGACTTGAGATTTTGCATACTTCAAAACAAATGATAAAAGTTGCATATAGTGGAAGTCATGTGGTCAATCTGCGTGCTCATGTCTAATATTATTCGTAATTTGTGTTTCCTGTCTATATATTCCAACTGGATGAGTGACATGCATCCTTTGTTTTTTCCTGTGTAATATATGCCTACCTTGTTTACTCAACAATATGCAGTTAAAAGAGAGATCTGTCCTTGATTTCACAACTGAAGACAATTTGAGTTTCCAATATTTTCACATATAAACCATGCCTCCTTTTGAGGACAAAGTTCTCACATTCAGTCCATCAATGCCCTTTACTTAGTTGGAAGATCATGCGAAACATTAATATTGTCTCATGCATCAACACATCTTAAAATGGTAATTTTATAAAATTCATTATTTCGCACAAACTTAATTATTTATATAAAATGAAGGAATATACGTTAAGTCCAAGTTTAACTAATAATATATACACTATAAACATAAAGAGTCCATGCTTTTTTAAGTCCAAGCATGCGCTCCACTTGTGCCAGATGTAATTTCTTGCTTTTCATATGACCACTGGTTTCTACTTTGTAACCATGAGCATTTGTTTGATAGCTACATAATTGTGGACCCCATACATTTTGTAACTGAATGATTTTATATATACAATGCTCTTGGAAGGTGTTTTGTACGCAACAAAAAAGAAAACCGAAACCGAAACTAAATGGAATTTGCACCCTACTCTGATTTGATAAAGCAAGTACAGTGCAGCTTTGTCAATTAATGATCTCAGTAACTCGGTCATTCAGTAGTACCTGAGTTTTTGCGACCTCAGTTTCCTCTTCCACCATCTTAAAAACATCTTTGCTAGACTCCTGAAATTGGGTTGCAATATTGACGGCTGCCACGCGGTCATCAAAACTCAATGGAAGGTCAGCACTGCAAAATGAAACGTTATGACAATGAACAAACCATGAATTTGGTAATAAAAGTAAATAAGCAAGCAATCTTTCAAGTCTAAAGTACCTTAAATTAATTGCAATACGATCAAGTAAGTGTTCACGTACGGATCCTTCCTCCGGGTTGTACGTAGCAATTAGAAGTGGTTTGCATGGATGACGGAAGCTAATTCCCTCTCTTTCCACAATATTAACTCCTTCCGTCAAGACATTCAAAAGCAGATTGCTTATGCCGTCGTCCAACAGATTTATCTCATCAACATAAAGGACACCTCTGTGAGCTTCAGCAAGAAGACCAGGTTGAAACACAGTAGTCCCTGATCTCACTGATTGTTCAACATCAACAGACCCAATGAGCCTGTCCTCTGTGACACCAAGTGGAATCTGTCATAGGGAAACCTGCGGCATTATTAAACTAACAACGATCTGGGAAGATACCATGACACTAAATCGGTGTGCCTTACCTGCACAAAAGGTGCTTTGACAATCTCAGATTTGACATTACCATCAGCATCATATTGCACTTGGTCAGCCAAATGGTCCTCCCATCTACCATAAGAGGAGCTTAATCAAGTAAGCCGGTGAAACGTTTAAGAAACAAGAAGAAGCTGAACATCAAATGACGAAATGATCAAAGCAATTTTCAGATATGGCATTGCGAAGACATTACTCTTCTGGAATGTTGGGGTCAGCGTTTGCGATTGAGCCAACAACCACTTCGATTGGCGGAAGCATAGCGTGCAAGCCGCGGGCCATCACCGTCTTTGCCGTCCCGCGCTTCCCGGAGATGGCAATGCCTCCAACCTCACGGTCAATCGCCCCGAGCAGCAGAGAAGTTTTAATTGCATCCTGGATAGCCACATGAAATTATTCACAGGTTACAACCAAGTAGAGTTCGCAAAGCAATGCAGGAAACCAATGGAGCAAAACTACAGCTTGCAGGCGATTGATTGGCTACCGCATTTTCAGCTCCGGATTCCGGAAAGCCTTACTGGGATTAAATCATAACAAATTGCATTCCATTTTCCGTGAACAACTCTAAATCATGTAAATTTGTGCGTGTTGGCTGTTGCCACTTCTACATTGTGGTTGAAATGGCATAAGTTGTCGATTAGAACGACCTAATGCGCCTAACCAGCTCGGGGAAATGCTGCGACCAATCCCACAGCCCAATCAGTCAACCAGCAGCACCCAGGGCAGCACGAATCTTCCGAAAGAAATCTCCTCACCTGCCCGACGACGGCGGCCAGCGGGAAGTACTCCCGTCCGTACTGCTGCTGCCCCGACGGCGCGGGGCTCGCGGGCGCGGGAACGGCGCCGTTGGTGGAGTCGAGGACCTCGGAGGCCGAGGCGACGGCCGCCAGGCGAGGAGGAGCCTCTCGACGCCGCAAGCCGCGGGGGGCGAGGGAGACCGAGGCGGCGGGAGAGGAAGGGAGGCGGCGGGGCGGGAGGTGCGGGAGGGAGGCGGAGAGGGCGGTGGCCATGGCAGCCATGGGGACTGGGGAGTGTCCTCTGTGGGCGTGGGAGCGCTTATCGTTTCTTATCTGGTTTCCCGGGGATCCGCATCGCACGCATCTCGGCCGCGTGGTTCTTGCTCGGGGATCCACGGCCGTCCGATCGGAAACGGCAGGATGTAATAGCTTACCGAACACCATTTTACCCACCTTTTCTTATCATTAAATAAAGAAGGAGGGAGAGAGCCCCGACGTTACAAGATTCGTTACATGGGTGTTGCCCCAGTCCACATGTCGGTCACCCTACCGCTTAGTTAGGTACCCGCACTGCTATACCCGCAAACAAAACGTCTAGCTCGCCGTTGAGGAGCCCTGCTCTTCTCCAAACTTGGCCTTCCTCCTCAACTCCACGTAGTACCGTTGCTGTGGCCGGTTGCGCGACGATATCATTCCCATGATTCCATATCTGTCACGTACACACCTTTTCTGTGCTCTCGTCAACCACCGTGGGTTTTTTCCACCTCATTTCGACTCGATGGATAGATCCTGGTTTTGGAGACAAATGATCCTCTTCTTACAAAGCTCGAGGTGATGCCCTTGTCCATGTGTGAAGGTTTCAACACACGTGTATAGAAAGAAACAAAAGAGGTCACGATGTATATCCTTGAAGACAATTATCCGACAAGAAGAACCCGTCACGCCCTAAGAGCCATATGTATCGAGAAAAGTCAACAGAACATGACAATGGGTAACACGTTACATCAAGGAGCACCGTTAGTGTAATAGAACGTCATAGGTCCACGGAGACCAACCGTGACATTGTATTGTCAGTGTAATCGAAAGGTGATGCGCATCTAAGGTTGCCCTATGTCGCGGCACCGCCTATGTTGTATGGTGCATTCAAGAGGGCGGTTTGGACGAGACGATACCATGGGCCAGCGCTGTAAGGGGGGGGGGGGGGGGGGGTGTGTGCAACCCAACAAGCTGAGGGCTAGCAGGCCACTCGAGCAGGGCCAAGTAGAATGGCCTCGCACGCACGGCCAACGAACAACCAGGACGCATCGACAGTCCCATCATCGACATCTTGCACCTACATCAACATGAGACACGGTTTCTTCACCACACGCACAACAAACTCGATCCATGACACCGTGATCATCTACACAGAGTCAACCTGGACGGGCTACATTGTCTCTGCATCCACTGTACGAGTACGCCCACGAAAAAATCATCATCTAGCACATCTACGAGAGACGCCACCGACATGCACCATCCACACGAGATGTGGAAAGGATACAATTATTCACTCCACTCTAGTTTTTCCTTATCTTTTCCCTCAATAAATAGTTTAGGCTTAAAAGAAAGTACCAACTTATTGTTCTTGGAATGTTGTTTTCCATGAATTTCTTCTTGGCATACCCCCCCTAATTTGATGACTTATCATGACAGGGCATCGACACTCGTCACCGCAAGGGGCACTTTCAGGTGGCGTATCATCGTCTACACTACACGTTTCTCGCTACGCCATTACGTACACTCATCGCCAAGGTCTTCATCGACATCGCTTTGTCAACACGACTCTGCCTTTACAAGATGAAGACCTTTAGTGTCCTCTGATAGACATTTCTACAAGATGCGACATCAATGATGGTAAGACCGTATCAGACGACAAAATCGATCACGTCATCTACAACGTGACTCTAGTGATGATCCCCACACAACCACACAGTTCTGACAAGAGACAAATCCGTTGCAAATAATACATATAAATAACGTTCAATTAAGCAAAGTAACTACCAATGATCATGTGCACAAGTACATAGTGCGACATGGCTATGCAGCCCATGACCTGAAGGGATTACTCCCACATCGTAATCATATCACAGACGGAAAACACGTTGTAGATGGCATTGATAGATGAATAATCGTATAAAGTCTTACAATATCTCCGTATGCAATGGTTCGATTACAAGTATGACAAACTATGGGAAGAATTGAACATATAAAGGTCAAAGGGGTCGCTAGGCAGAAGGAAGCCATCCACGTCATCTATGAATTGAACATATAAAGGTCGAAGGGGTCGCTAGGCAGAAGGAAGCCTTACACGTCATCTATGAATAGTGGAGAGGAAACGAGCGGGCAGCCTGGGCAGCGAGCGAACGGACAAAAGGGAGCGAACGGAGCGGGCAGCGTTGGGGCAGCGAGCGAACGAATGGAAAAGCAGCCAGACCTAGCCCGCGCCCCCGCAGCCGCCTCCTCTCCTTCTGCCTCCGCCTCCACCACCTCCTGCCTCTCCTCCTCCTGCGTATCCTCGTCTCCTCCCTCTGCCTCTGTAATCAACAGAAGGAGCCGGGTCGCTGCCCTCCTCCCCCACTTTCCACTCCCACCCTCCCCGCACAGCCGCTGCCTCTCCCTGCTCTCCCCATCTCGCAGGAGCCGCCGCCTCTTCCCATTTCCCCATCTGGCAGCGAAGAAGAGGATCGATCATGGGAGAGGGTGGGAGATTGAGGAGAGAGAGAAACGATGCAGAGGACAGGGGATACAAGGTGGACGGAGGTTAGGCGTCGTCACCGGAGACGTGGATCTGCGGTGCAGTGGGAGAGGTGACGCCGGCTGGTCGGCTACTCACCAGCGGCTGCTGTTTGGCGGTATGTGGCCATATACCTTTGGTGCTTTCCTGAACTAAATTCAAGTGTTGGGTAATTGGTCACCGTAAGTGAGGTTGTTGCAGTTTTCCTATTGGTGTGGCTTCAAGATTGCTGCTCATGTGCCTGGTCATATCAAAAGGGCAAAATGAACTTGTGGCAAGGATATGCTTCTGTTAAGTTAAAGGTCCAATTTGTCCTTTGCAGAGATGCTTTTGCTTCCACATCGTACATTTCTGCTCAATTATGGCTTGGTCTCCATTAGTCCATGCATGTGTTGGTAATTAATCACAGCATGTGCGGTATTAGTTGTAGTTCTCCTGTTGGCTGTGGATTAAGATTTCTGTTATTTTATCTGGCCATATCTTAGGGCAAAATAAACTTGCGGCAATCATGTTTTGTCTACTGAAGTGCACAATCTGACTTTTGTTAAGATTGTAATTTATTTTGAGTTCATCAGAATCTTGTGATGCCATTTGACTCAAGGGCCAAATAAAATGCAGGGCGTTTCACACCCTATATTCTTTTTAGCATTATGTGTGTGTGATTATTGATAGGGTTGGTCTCCGTTGTGCTGTATACTCATGTGAACCAAATTAATTGAACCCATGTAGTTATACTACACTATGGCATTAAGCCAATGCTACAGAGAATGGCAACATTGCCTTTGTTTTGTTTCCCGGTTACACATGATTGAGATATTGGTAGGTGGCTCTTTTGTGCTTTTTTGTGATGGCACGTAGCATGTATCCATCTACTTGGTTGGTTGAGAACTTGAGATCATCCGTCCGTCCGTTGGCAATCATATGCACCGATCTCATGGATGTCCTTACTTTCAAGAAAAGATAAAGCAACAAAAAAGGCAAAGCGGTGACCAAACTTTTCTCCCCTTTTCCTGATCCTACAAATATCCAAGCAGAAATATAGTAGTAGTATGTGCCATCTTTGGAGCTGTTTTAACTTTGAAGTGAACCAAATGCACCCACATGGATTGCTGAAGATCGACACATGCGTAGCAGCAGTCGTAAATATCCTATAAATATCCAATCAGAATGTTTTCTGTTGAGGTTCTGACAACATCTTTCAGGTCATTCAGAGAGCCCACTCTATAAGTAATCTAGATGATTTGAAATGGAACAGTGAGGATTTGAAGAAAATTTTGCACATATGGTCAGAGATGCAGTGTGATATTAACAGCTTGGATGTTGACCTGAATGTTGGATTGGTTTTGTAATTTGTAGGGGTCAGGCCGAGCAGGAATTCAAGGCGGAGGTGGAAGCCATCAGCAGAGTGAGGCACAAGCACCTCGCCGGCCTCATCGACTACTGCGCAGAAGGGCCTAAACGGTAAGTGTGCTTCTGCATTTCGGCTATATCATCGAACATATAAAGGTCGAAGGGGTCGCTAGGAAGAAGGAAGCCATCCACGTCATCTATGAGGAAACGAGCGAGCGGGCAGCATGGGGGCAGCGAGCGAACGGACAAAAGGGGAGCGAACGGAGCGGGCAGCATGGGGGCAGCGAGTGAACGGAAATTCACAATTCATACAAAGGAATGACATGCTTCCTGTTTTTACTCCACTCTTGGCCTGGATCCAAAGCCCCCCTTAGGTTTTGGATGTGCTCTCTTAGGTAAGTTTCCTTTTTTCTCTTTCTTTCGTCTTGGGACCATTTATTCTCTTTGCTCCACAGTATATATACAGTCAAAAAGAAGTAGCATTATATCTTGTTAAAACTTCTTGAAGTTAACTAGGACCAAGTAACATACTATGAGCTTGCTCTGTTTGGTCGTGAAATGTGAATCTGATTAGATCATCGCAGTTGAATAATTAGCACCTTGGGGAGGAATATGATGTGTGTTTCAGAGATTTTAGAGTGGTTTTGTGCTATGCCTCATAATACTTGGTTTCAATTCCAGAGACTTGGTTTTGTGTTATGCCTCATAAGGTCGAGGCATGTGTTACAGAGGCCAGGAAGATTATTTTGCTTTTGATAATGCATTTTTCGGAATAGGATATTAGTGTTTAATTCTATACTGTTCCCCGAACATCATTTTTTGTTTAATTATGTACTGACAATCCTTTCCTTCTTTTCCATTGCAGTAAGTAGAATTTATATTTTTTCCTGAACATTCTTTCTTTTCTGGGCCAGCGATTTCCTTTTTCCTTGGGTTACACTAGCTGCACCCTCCTATCTGTGACGCCGTGGCCCCAGAGGTATCCTTCTATCTGTGCCGAATTTGATTCTTTGCATTTTGGGTTTGGATATGCTTGCTATTGCCTGCTTTTTTCCCATCTGGGAAGACGGTGTTTTCTATGATAGAATTAGTGTGGTGGTACAAATTATAAGTCATAAAATGATTTATTGAGCAATAAACTTTATTGGCAGTAAGGTGGTCAAGCGTGAGATGTTAGATGCCAATGGGATTCAGTATTTAGTCCCTTCTAATCGAGCGAAGAGGGACTGCTGGTTTTGTGGGAATCCATACTTTAACAGGGTTTCTTCCTGTTCAACAAAGTCAAGCACTACTCGTGTTCTTTCCTGGTATGGCTTATGTGACTACGAAGTGCAATACTTTCTGTTATTTCTTTGATCCGCCAATACTGTTAGGTTTCTAGCTATATATAATGATTTCCTCCTCCCCTCCACTTCTCTACTCCTCTGCCCGCCCCCCGCGCATGGTCGCCGTCGCTCATTTCTTCCTCTCCCGCGTTCGTCCCGGCGGCGGTGACGACTTGCAGGCAAAGGCAACAGCGGCGACGCTCTACCAATCCGCTCACGTCCTTGAGCCCCGCGCATCTCCACTTTCTCTTTGTTTCTCTCCTCCTCTTCTCGATCTCCGGCGCATGGCCGCTGCCGCTCATCGCTGGCATCTTCAAGCAATTAATTCTCAATCCAGAAATAGGTTTCAGTCTGATCTAATCCATTCATCATGCATTATTTTCAAGTTATTTTTCTCCAACCAAATCAGTGATAAAAATTCCAGTGATCTGTGCAAAGTATTTTGAACCATTTGCAACTTTCCGTTATATCTTTTGTGGAATCTCCAAAATTGCAGAGCCCATCGAAGGGAACCGAGACAACAGTTACCAAGGCCACAGGGAGTGGCTGGTGATTACCATTTCTCAGTGCGATATATGTATTTTGGGTATGCTCTGGTTTACTGGTTATTACTCCCTCTGTTCCTAAATATAAGTCTTTGTAGAAATTTCACTATGGACCACATACGGATGCATGTAGATGCATTTTAGAGTGTAGATTCAGTCATTTTGCTCCGTATGTAGTTTATAGTGGCATCTCTACAAAGACTTATATTTTGGAACGGAAGGAGTAGATATGAAGTTGATTTTTGGTATGTTTATGTTTTCAGGCTGGGGTCATTTTCCTTGGGCAGCTCTCACACCCAAATCTTGTGAAGTTGGTCGGTTATTGTTCCGAAGATGATCACTTGGTTCTTGTCTACGAGTTGATGTCCCTATGGAGTGTGTAATCGCATCTGTTTTCGAGTAAGGCGCCTATTCTTTGCATGCTGCTTGTTTTGCTAAAGATTGTCTCTTGATTATGTCACCCACCGGTTTAATTCACATGAACCATTCTATCATTCAATTATGCGAGCTTTGCATCTACCGTGAATTTGGTTCCAAATCACTGAGTAATAAATCTGTGCAATTTTGTATATTTACTCAGTGATATTTTAAAGTCCAGTCAAACTTTTTGCCGTATTTCTTCATAATTGCATGACCAGTGTGGTCGAGTATGCACTATTATTTTAGGGACAATTCCATTTCTCCCCCTAACTTGAGCCCACACCTGGCATTTACCCCTAAATTTCGAGTATGCTCAAATCTGCCCCTGTGCCGTTAGGTGGTGTTATAGAAATACCCCTGAGTGTCGTTTCTGTTAGGTCAAAGGGGTTTGACCGTGCAATTTGTCCAAAATGCCCCTTAGTGGTACTAGTCCACATTTAGGTAAACTATAAAAAGAAAAAAAATAAGTCAAAGCTAGACCAGTCAACAAGGACTGGTCATTAGATATTGGAGGCCCACATGTCATTGTCTTTTTAATGCATTTTTGTTTTAGTTAGTAGAGGGCCCATGGGTCCATGGAATAC
The DNA here is from genome assembly GCF_018294505.1 of Triticum aestivum. NCBI lineage: Eukaryota > Viridiplantae > Streptophyta > Magnoliopsida > Poales > Poaceae > Triticum > Triticum aestivum. The sequence goes on along the minus strand of NC_057808.1, from coordinate 520,688,972 downwards.
CTAACGAGGACGATTAGGCTAGACAAGTTTTTAACGATAGCAGTTAAACACCAGCGGATCTAAAAAAAAAAGAAGGTAAACACCAGCGCGTGCACTAAGGCACGACGGCGATGTACAGGAAGATGTCGGCGGTCTATGTGCTGCAGAGATGTCATACGAGGCTGTGGGCGAGAATCCGAAGTGGATCAAGGTGGCCGGGAGGATGGGAAACAGTGAGCTCGAGGTACGGCGACGAGGGCAGTGGGGCAGTGGATCTCGGAGCTCGCGGGGGGATATACTCGGGTCGTGCGGCTCCAAGGGAACGACGTGAATAGCTTCAGGAAGCAATAAGGAACGCGAGGAAGATGGCGTAGAGGCCGGGGGCTCACCATGGCCGGAGATCGGCCGCGGCGGCGGTGGACCGGAGCTGAGGAAGAAGGAGAGGGGCGCCGGCGATTGGGGCAATCCCAGGCCAATTCCTTCGGCGGGGAGACAAAGTAGACAGTGGCAAAGCTCATGGAGGCGATTTTTGAACTCTGGGAGTCCATTGACCACACGCGCACGAGAGATGATGCCGCCGGAGTTGAAGAAGACAAGAAGTGCGCCGTCGATGCCGAGCCCTGAGGCTTCCCCTCTCCGATTCCTTCCTCCAGAGCGCCTCTCTCATCGTGATGAAGATTTCTCCCTCTACAAATGGTTGTGTGGTTGACCGTAGGGTGGACCCCGACATAACGTCCTGCCATGGCCGCACCTCTGTTGAGCAGGGTGAGGCCCCCGTGGCCTTCGGGTGCCGCGCTTATGTATCTCGGATGCGGCAGGGTGTTGCGGACTGCCACGGTACTCTGTGAGCGCTCCCGCGTCGGGAGTCGCCGGCAATGATCGGAGCCCGAGCTCCTCCCTTCTGTTTCACGTGCGTCGGGAGGTTGAAGAAGGAGGAATAGGTGAACCGGTACGGTGGGCCTCAATCTTTTTGTTTTTTTCCTACCATTGGCCCCACTTGTAAGAAGGGGTATAATTGTCCAAGAAAAGTCTTGAAGCCGGTCAAACCCCTTTGACCTAACAGAAACGACGCTCAGGGGTATTTCTATAACACCACCTAACGGCACAGGGGCAGATTTGAGCATACTCAAAATTTAGGGGTAAATGCCAGGTGTGGGTTCAAGTTAGGGGGAGAAATGGAATTGTCCCATTATTTTATTCACATGGTATCAAATACCACATTATGTAGATTTGTTCAAGTACTTGGATTTGCTAATGCAGGGGTAATGCTGCCACTGCCATGGTCAACCACACTCGGGGCTGCAAGGGGGATTGCCTTCCTGCACGAAGCTGAGAAGCCCGTCATCTACAGGGATTTCGAGACATCCAACATATTGCCCGATGAGGTATATATACCGTGTTTGATCGCTTTGATGTTTGCTTTCATCCGCACAAATTCAAGACTCCTTATACATGAAAAACAGTAGAATGATTCACATAAATGGTTCAGAAAGCAAAATGAACACCTATCATTTTTCATGACTGGTGACACGAAACTAATACTTCTTGCTTGCATTTCTCTTCTTTGAATCCCTCTGGCAATGTTCATAATCAGAAGTACAATGCGAAGCTCTCTGACTTCAGCCTAGCGAAAGACTGGACCGGTCAGTGACGAGTCACACATCTTGGCCTGCATCGTAAGCACCTATGGCTATGCCGCCACGGAGTACATCATGACAGGTAGGTAGCCATCATCTTGTCACTGAACTTGAAAGCAGAGCAATGGGAATTTTGTATATGAATTCTGATGTGTTGTGCCATTGTGTTTCTAGTCTTTATTGGTACACACAAAAAAGTAACTAGGATTGGTATGTATATGCATCTCCTGTATTGATTACAGATGCAAATAGGCCTGCTGGAGCAGCTAAGGAAATAGAGAGTTTTTTTTGTATAATTGTTTGCACTTCATAATAGCTTCTTTTTGGTACAATTTAGGTTAGGGCACTGTGTTGACGCCTATGCTTCCTTTAGTATGATGTAGGTTTATAATTTGGGATCATATATATGTGCAGATGGGTTGTCATTCTTGTCACCGCTGTTATGATTTGTAGATTGTATATTCAAAATTCATTGTTGTCTTATTTTCCCCTGATACCAAGACCAGTGCATCACAAAAATGTAACATGTCAGGAAATCATTCTGTAAGATATTATCCATCCTAAGTTATTATTACCATGTGAAAAGGTAGTCGTGCGGAAGAGCACAATCTATTATTGTTGTGTCGTGTGCATGCACACACATACTCCGTACAATGTTAATCTAATAGTGTTTATTACCATATGAAAAATATCATAACTTGACATGTACATATTGAAAGGATCGATATGGTTGACTAGAGGGGGGGGGGGGATTAATAGGCAACTAACAATTTTTAGCTTTTCTTGACCAAATTAAACTTAGCATCAAAATAGGTTGTCTAGATATGCAACTAGGTGAGTAACCCATATGATGCAACAACAACAAGCACAACGAACAAGCAAGGGATACAACACAATATAAGCTTGCGCAAGTAAAGGTAAGAAATAATCAATAGCGGAGCCGGTGGAGACGAGGATGTGTTACCGAAGTTCCTTCCCTTTGAGAGGAAGTACGTCTCCGTTGGAGCGGTGTGGAGGCACAATGCTCCCCAAGAAGCCACTAGGGCCACCGTATTCTCCTCACGCCCTCACACAATGCGAGATGCCATGATTCCACTATTGGTGCCCTTGAAGGTGGCGACCGAACCTTTACAAACAAGGTTGGGGCTATCTCCACAACTTAATTGGAGGCTCCCAACGATACCACGGAGCTTCACCACAATAGAATGTGGCTCCGAGGTGACCTCAACTGTCTAGGGTGCTCAAACACCCAAGAGTAACAAGATCCGCAAGGGATTAGTGGGGGGAATCAAATTTCTCTCAGTGGAAGTTGATGTCTACTACACAACCTTCTTCTTGTCGTTGTTGGGCATCCAAGTGCAGAGGTTTGTAGGACAGTAGCAAATTTCCCTCAAGTGGATGACCTAAGGTTTATCAATCCGTGGGAGGCGTCGGATGAAGATGGTCTCTCTCAAGCAACCCTGCAACCAAATAACAAAGAGTCTCTTGTGTCCCCAACACACCCAATACAATGGTAAATTGTATAGATGCACTAGTTCGGCGAAGAGATGGTGATACAAGTGCAATATGGATGATAGATATAGGTTTTTGTAATATGAAAATATAAAAACAACAAGCTAGCAAGTGGTAAAAGTGAGCGTAAACGGTATTGCAATGCTAGGAACAAGGCCTAGGGTTCATACTTTCACTAGTGCAAGTTCTCTCAACAATAATAACATAATTGGATCATATAACTATCCCTCAACATGCAACAAAGAGTCACTCCAAAGTCACTAATAGCGGAGAACAAACGAAGAGATTATTGTAGGGTACGAAACCACCTCAAAGTTATCCTTTCTGATCGATCTATTCAAGAGTCTGTAGTAAAATAACACGAAGCTATTCTTTCCGTTCGATCTATCATAGAGTTCGTACTAGAATAACACCTTAAAACACAAATCAACCAAAACCCTAATGTCACCTCAAGTATCCGTGTGTATGATTATACGATATGCATCGCACAATCTCAGATTCATCTATTCAACCAATACAAAGAACTTTAAAGAGTGCCCCAAAGTTTCTATCGGAGAGTCAAGACAAAAACGTGTGCCAACCCCTATGCATAAGTTCACAAGGTCACTGAACCCGCAAGTTGATCACCAAAACATACATCAAGTAGATCACGTGAATATCCCATTGTCACCACAGATAAGCACATGCAGGACATACATCAAGTATTCTCAAATTCTTAAAGACTCAATCCGATAAGATAACTTCAAAGGGAAAACTCAATCCATTACAAGAGAGTAGAGGGGGAGAAACATCATAAGATCCAACTATAATAGCAAAGCTCGTGATACATCAAGATCGTGCCAAATCAAGAACACGAGAGAGAGATCAAACACATAGCTACTGGTACATACCCTCAGCCCTGAGGGTGAACTACTCCCTCCTCGTCATGGAGAGCGTCGGGATGATGAAGATGGCCACCGGAGAGGGATTCCCCTCTCCGGCAGGGTGCCGGAACGGGTCTAGATTGGTTTTCAGTGGCTACAGAGGCTTGCGGCGACGGAACTCCCGATCTAGGTTATGTTTTGGAAGTTTAGGTATATATAAGAGGTGTTGGCGTCGGGAACAAGTCAGGGGGGTCTCCGAGGCGGCCACGAGGTAGGGGGTGCGCCCCCCACCCTCGTGGGTGCCTCGGGACTCTTCTGGTCCATCTCCGATACTCCGTGGGCTTCTTCTGGTCCAAAAATAATCTCCGTGAATTTTCAGGTCAATTGGACTCCGTTTTGTTTTCCTTTTCTGCGATACTCAAAAACAAGGAAAAAACAGAAACTGGCACTGGGCTCTAGGTTAATAGGTTAGTCCCAAAAATATATAAAATAGCATATAAATGCATATAAAACATCCTGGATGGATAATATAATAGCATGGAACAATAAAAAATTATAGATACGTTGGAGACGTATGAGAAGTGTAGATCCGGGCCTTCTCAACCAATCCCTAAAGAATCAACAAGTTTGATTGGCTAGGGAGAGAGATCGGGCGAAAATGAGCTTTGGAGCAACAATGGAGCTTGGGGGAAAAGAGGTAGGTCAACTTGGAGAAGAAGACCTCCTTTTATAGTGGGGGAAACAATCCAACCGTTACCCCCCTCTTCAGCCTGCACAGAGCGGTACTACTGCTTAGTGGGGCGGTACTACTGTTGGTAGCAGCGGTACTACCGCGACCCCCAGCGGTACTACCGCACTGGCGACGGTACTACCGCAAGCACCTCACAACCTCCACTTTCGATGAAATGACAAACTCCAAGGAGAGGAAAGGACCTGGGGTGCAAAGATGAAGTGTACGTGTTGATTCCACCCTGGCCTTTCTAATGCGGACCCCCTCTAGATAGTACGGTGTCTCCTACGACTCAAGTCCACCACAACCGAAACGAAAGAGACTACACCATCTTCACTTAAAGCTCCGAGGGGGAAGAATCGTCTCGTGCCAATGAATGAATCTCTAAAATACTCAACGCACACGATTAGTCCGCAAAAGCATTGTCATCAATCACCAAAACTACTTAGAGAGAGACATGCCCTAACAATCGGGATTTGCACAAAGGAATGACAAGAGAATAAGCGAACCCTAGAGACTACAAATTATAGACGGGCTCCCCCTAGATGTGTGCACTTAATTAGAGGTGCCTTTGCATAGCAAAGTACACACATAGGATCAACACTCCCCCTATATTTTATAGTCTGACAACATTTGCATCAAAGATGAGATATACATGAGCTAGGATGCAATAGAGTAGCAAGTGAGCAAGGTAGACATATGAGATAAGCATGAACTCACAAACTACTAAAGTACTCGACATACAAAGATAATAATAAGATAGGGTAGCATATGTCTCACGCCATATGATAGGGTACCAGGTCTCATGAGCACAAACCAAACCAAAGCAAAAGACGAGAAAAGAGTTTGCGAGAGAGAAAGACAAGGCAAACCAGACACACTCGCAACTCGACAAATCCATAAACTCTCTCCCCCTTTGGCATCGAGACACCAAAAGGGAAAAGAGTTCTGCTACGGCCACAGGTGATAGCACAACTGACATTCCCCATCATCACATCCCTATATTTTTCGCTTTGAGCTCTGGCACCTCTACAAATCCCTACTTCCCTCTGCGAAGGGCCTTTCTTTTTTTAATGCAATTTTTATTTTCTAATTTGAGTCTCCATCTTCTCTTATAAAGCACCAACTAGGGGGCACTATGATCGTACTTGAGCATTGGGTGTAGCTAATATGCGAGTGTGTTTCATGAATGGATCAATGATTGAGTATAATGGCCTAGGGATAACTTATTTTAGCGTTGATATTCTGAAAGACATGGTTGCTTGTTGATATGCTTGAGTATTTAAGTCTCATGTCAAAACTAGACTATTGCTTTGAATCATATAAAAGTCCAAATGTCCATGCTATAAAGAAAAGAATATGAGATGACATGTTAGGCAGTATTCCACATCGAAAATTCTGTTTTTATCATTTACCTACTCGAGGACGAGCAGGAATTAAGCTTGGGGATGCTGATACGTCTCCAACGTATCTATAATTTTTGATTGTTCCATGCTGTTATATTATCATTCTTGGATGTTTTACAATTATTTTATAGTCATTTTATATCATTTTTTGTACTAACCTATTGAAATAGTGCCAAGTGCCAGTTGCTGTTTTCTGCATGTTTTTTACATCGCAAGAAATCAGTACCAAACGGAGTCCAAGCGCAGCGAAACTTTTTGTGGATTTTTTTGGACCAGAAGACATCCAGTGGGCTGGAGAAGCGCCTGGGGGGGTGCTCCGAGGGGAGCACAACGCACCAGGGTGCGCCAGGAGGCCCAGGCGCGCCCTGGTGGGTTGTGCCCACCTCGGGTGCCCCCTAAACCGACTCTTTGCTCTATAAATACCCCAATATTCCAGAAACCCTAGGTGAGTCGACGAAAATCAATTCCAGCCGCCGTAGATTCCAGAACCACCAGATCCAATCTAGACACCATCATGGAGGGGTGCATCATGTCCATTAGTGCCTCTCCGATGATGTGTGAGTAGTTCTTTGTAGACCTACGGGTCCGTAGTTAGTAGCTAGATGGCTTCCTCTCTCTCGTTTGATTCTCAATACAATGGCCTCTTGGAGATCCATATGATGTAAGTCTTTTTGCGGTGTGTTTTTGGGATCCGATGAACTCTGAGTTTATGATCAGATCTATCTTTTTATCCATGAAAGTTACTTGAGTCTTCTTTGATCTCTTATATGCATGATTGCTTATAGCCTCATATTTCTTCTCCGATATTTGGGTTTTGTTTGGCCAACTTGATCTATTTATCTTGCAGTGGGAAGAGTGATACGTCTCCGTCGTATCTATAATTTTTGATTGTTCCATGCCAATATTCTATAACTTTACATACTTTTGGCAACTTTTTATATTATTTTTGTGACTAACATATTGATCCAGTGCCCAGTGCCAGTTCCTGTTTGTTGCATGTCTTTTGTTTCGCAAAACACCCATATCAAACGGAGTCCAAACGGGATAAAAACTGACGGAGATTTTTTTTGGAATATTTATGATTTTTGGGAAGAATCAACGCGAGACGATGCCCGAGGGGGCCACGAGGCAGGGGGGCAGGCGCGCCCCTGACCCTCGTGGACACCCCGTAAGGCGGTTGGAGCCCTTCTTTCGCCGCAAGAAAGCTAATATCCGGATAGAGATCGTGTCCAAATTTCAGCCCAATCGGAGTTACGGATCTCCGGGAATATAAGAAACGGTGAAAGGCCAGAATCTGGAGCGCAGAAACAGAGAGACAGATCCAATCTCGGAGGGGCTCTCGCCCCTCCCACGCCATGGAGACCAAGGACCAGAGGGAGAACCCTTCTCCCACCTAGGGAGAAGGCCAAGGAAGAAGCAGAAGGAGGGGGGCTCTCTCCCCCTCGCTTCCGGTGGCGCCGGAACGCCGCAGGGGCCATCATCGTCACCGCAATCTACACCAACAACTTCAGCGCCATCATCACCAACTCTTCCCCCCTCTATGCAGCGGTGTAACCCCTCTTTTACCCACTGTACTCTCTACTTAAACATGGTGCTCAACGCTATATATTATTTCCCAATGATATGTATGGCTATCCTATGATGTTGGAGTAGATCCGTTTTGTCTTATGGGTTAATTGATGATCGTGATTGGTTTGAGTTGCATGTTTTATTATTGGTGCTGTCCTATGGTGCTCTCCGTGTCGCGCAAGCGTGAGGGATCCCTGCTGTAGGGTTTGCAATATGTTCATGGTTTGCTTATTGTCTGCGTTGCGTGAGTGACTGAAAGACAAACACGGATAAGTGGGTCATGGCGTATGGGAATAAAGAGGACTTGATACTTTAATGCTATGGTTGGGTTTTACCTTAACGATCTTTAGTAGTTGCGGATGCTTGCTAGAGTTCCAATCATAAGTGCATATGATCCAAGAAGAGAAAGTATGTTAGCTTATGCCTCTCCCTCAAATAAAATTGCGGTAGTGATTACCGGTCTAGTTATCGATTGCCTAGGGACAAATAACTTTCTCGTACAAAAAGCTCTCTACTAAAACTAACTTAGTTGTGTCTTTATCTAAACAGCCCCTAGCTTTTAATTACGTGGTCTTTATTATCTTGCAAACCTATCCAACTACACTTCTAGTTTCATACTTGTTTTAGGTAAAGCGAATGTTAAGCGTGCGTAGAGTTGTATCGGTGGTTGATAGAACTTGAGGGAATATTTGTTCTACCTTAGCTCCTCGTTGGGTTCGACACTCTTACTTATCGAAAGAGGCTACAATTGATCCCCTATACTTGTGGGTTATCAAGACCTTTTTCTAGCGCCGTTGCCGGGGAGTTATAGCGTGGGGTGAATATTCTCTTGTGTGCTTGTTTTCTTTATCACTAAGTAGATTTTATTTGCTGTTCTAAGTTGTTCTCTATCTTTAGTTATGGATATGGAACACGAAATACCAAAAAAATTAGGTGTACTTGCTACTCATGGAGATGGGGAACCTCCTAAAACCCTCGATGCTGGTTATGCGAAAAATATTATGCACTACTTTAATAATCCTGAGGAAAACCCATTCAATTATGTAATGGGAGACACGTTGGATCAACGTGAATACTTTAGGGATTATCGCTTGACTCAAAAAGGGAAACTATTATGGGATCAAATTCATATGTTGCATTGGTATGCTCGGGAACTATGCTTGAGATATGATTATACTTGTTGCTCTAGGATGAAGGCCCCACACCTTCCCTTTTCATGCAAATTTAATGATAATAAAACATTGGCTTCTTATGCTAAGGGTATATATGATTACTATGATGTGGAACAAATAGAAGAATTTGTTGCTTTTATGGGTGCTTATGAAATTGAATCTTTGTTTAAAGAGTGTGAAAATCTTTATGATGCTATTTACAGATCTGAAATTTTTTCTGTACTTAAATATTGTTATGAGAATTATGAATACAATTCCAATATTGATGCATTTATTGAGAAAGTCTCCGCTGTCCAAGAAGAGACTAATATTTTGCAGGAAACTATGGAAGAAGAAATTACTGAAACTGTGAGCTCATTAGATGAAAAAGATGAGGAGGAGAGCGAAGAACAAAAGGAGGAAGAGCGGATTGATCACCCGTGTCCACCTTCTAATAAGAGTAACTCTTCAACTCATACATTTTTTAATTTCCCTTCGTGCTTACCGAAGGATGAATGCTATGATGATTATTATGATCCCGTTGATTCTTTTGAAATATCCCTTTTTGATGATGCTTGCTATGCTTGTGGCCAAGATGCCAATATGAATTATGCTTATGGAGATGAACTTTCTATAGTTCCTTATGTTAAACATGAAATTGTTGCTATTGCACCCACGCATAATAATCCTATTATCTTTTTGAATTCTCCCGACTACACTATATCGGAGAAGTTTGCCCTTATTAAGGATTATATTGATGGGTTGTGTTTTACTACTACACATGATGATTTTGATAGATATAATATGCATGTGCTTGCTGCTCCTACTTGCAATTATTATGAGAGAGGAACTACATCTCCGCCTCTTTATGTTTCCAACACGATAAAATTGCAAGAAACTGTTTATACTATGCATTGGCCTTTACTATGTGTGCATGAATTGTTCTTTTATGATATGCCGATGCATAGGAAGAGAGTTAGACTTTGTCATTGCTTGATATATGTTGCTTTGTGCTCACTACTAAATGCCAAATCATTGTTAATTAAAATTGGCTTTGATATACCTTGGGATCCGGGTGGATCCATTACTTGAGCACTATATGCCTAGCTTAATGGCTTTAAAGAAAGCGCTGCCAGGGAGACAACCCAGAAGTTTTAGAGAGTCATTTATTTCTGTTGAGTGCTTTTATAAAGTTTAAAAACAAAAAAAATAAAGAGGGGAACCTAAAACTTTTTCAGAAAGGAAAGTGAAAGTGAGAGAGACAAGCATTGTTGAAGTGGGGGAGCCCCTTGAACTTTGTTCATGCTCACGGAAACTTTGTGAATCTTGATTACAGAAACTTTTCAACAAAAATAATTATCCCCTTGTACAATTTCATTGTATTATAAAAATAATGTACCAAGGTTTGCCTTTAGGATGTTTACAATGCTTGTTGGTTTGTGCGGTGCAGGACATAAACTTTGGCTGTAGTGCGCGATTTTTCATTTTTTACTGGAACGTCAAACGGATCTGAAACTTTTTGCACCGTCTTTCTATACAAATTGTTTATTTTTACTATTTGTTTCAGAATTGTTTGGGTGACAAAAGTATGGTGGATGTTCGAATCTTTACATACTGTCCTGTTTTCACAGATTGCTGTTATAGCTTCATTATTTGCATATGTTTGAATTCTTGTTGAAGCCTCCTTGACTTGAGGCCATAGAATTGTGATAGAATACAATGGGTAATGTTTGTTTATAATTATACAATAATGTTACAGCAGTACATGATGGGATTTCTTTGCCATATTCACTAACCCCGCCACTAAAAGTTCGGTTAAGTTTTGTTTGGATGAAGTGTTCGAAGATCGAGGAGGTCTCGATGTGAGGAGAAGGAGGAGAGGCAAGAGCTCAAGCTTGGGGATGCCTGAGGCACCCCAAGTAAATATTCAAGGAGACTCAAGCGTCTAAGCTTGGGGATGCCCCGGAAGGCATCCCATCTTTATTCAACAAGTATCGGTATGTTTTCGGATTCGTTTCATTCATGCGATATGTGTAAATCTTGGAGCGTCTTTTGCAATTAGTTTTCACTTTTCTTTTATGCACCATGCTGGTATGAGATAGTCCTTGGTTGATTTATAGAATGCTCATTGCACTTCACTTATATCTTTTGAGTATGGCTTTATAGAATGCTTCATGTGCTTCACTTATATCATTTGAAGTTTGGATTGCCTGTTTCTCTTCACTTAGAAAACCGCCATTTGTAGAATGCTGTTTTGCTTCACTTATATTTGTTAGAGCGTGGGCATATCTTTGTAGAAAGAATTAAACTCTCTTGCTTCACTTATATCTATTTAGAGAGATGACAGGAATTGGTCATTCACATGGTTAGTCATAAAATCCTACATAAACTTGTAGATCGCTGAATATGATATGTTTGATTCCTTGCAATAGTTTTGCGATATAAAGATGATGATATTAGAGCCATGCTAGTGGGTAGTTGTGGATTAGTAGAAATACTTGTGTTGAGGTTTGTGATTCCCGAAGCATGCACGTATGGTGAACCGTTATGTGATGAAGTCGGAGCATGATTTATTTTTTGATTGCCATCCTTTGTGTTGAGGTCGGGATCGCGCGATGGTTAACTCCTACCAACCCTTCCCCTAGGGGCATGTGTGTAGTACTTTGTTTCAATAGCTTCTAGACTTTTGCAATAAATATGTGAGTTCTTTATGACTAATGTTGAGTCCATGGATTATACGCACTCTCACCCTTCCACCATTGCTAGCCTCTCTAGTACCGCGCAACTTCCGCCGGTGCATTACACCCACCATATACCTTCCTCAAAATAGCCACCATACCTACCTATCATGGCATTTCCATAGCCATTCCGAGATATATTGCCATGCAACTTCCATCATCATCATATACATGACTTGAGCATTCATTGTCATATTGATTTGCATGATCGTAAGATAGCTAGCATGATATTTTCATGGCTTGTCCGTTTTTGATGTCATTGCTACGCTAGATCATTGCACATCTCGGTACACCACCGGAGGCATTCATATAGAGTCATACCTTTGTTCTAGATATCGAGTTGTAATATTGAGTTGTAAGGAAATAAAGTGTGATGATTATCATTATTAGAGCATTGTCCCATGTGAGGAAAGGATGATGGAAGCAATGATTCCCTCACAAGTTGGGATGAGTCTCTGGACTTTATGAAAAATAAAAGAGGCCAAAGAAGCCCAAATAAAAAAAGAGGCCAAAGAAGCCCACCAAAAAAAATATAAAAAATGAGAAAATAAAAAAATGAGAGAAAAAGAGAGAAGGGGCAATGCTACAATCCTTTTACCACACTTGTGCTTCAAAGTAGCACCACGTTCTTCATAGAGAGAGTCTCCTATGCTTTCACTTTCATATACTAGTGGGAATTTTTCATTATAGAACTTGGCTTGTATATTCCGATGATGGGCTTCCTCAAATGCCCGAGGTCTTCATGAGCAAGCAAGTTGGATGCACACCCACTTAGTTTTCAGTTTGAGCTTTCATACACTTATAGCTCTAGTGCATCTATTGCATGGCAATCCCTACTCACTCACATTGATATCTATTGATGGGCATCTCCATAGCCCGTTGATATGCCTAGTTGATGTGAGACTATCTTTCTCCTTTTTGTCTTCTCCACAACCACCATATTCTATTCCACCTATAGTGCTATGTCCATGGCTCACGCTCATGTATTGCGTGAAAGTTGAAAAGGTTTGAGAACACTAAAGTATGAAACAATTGCTTCGCTAATTCCGGGGTTGTGCATGATTGAAATATTTTGTGTGGTGAAGATGGAGCATAGCCAGACCATATGATTTTGTAGGGATAACTTTCTTTAGCCATGTTATTTTGAAATGACATGATTGCTTTATTAGTATGCTTGAAGTATTATTGTCTTAATGTCAAAAGATAGACTATTTCCTTGAATCACTCGTGTCTTAATATTCATGCCATGATTAGATTACATGATCAAGATTATGCTAGGTAGCATTCCACATCAAAAATTATATTTTTATCATTTACCTACTCGAGGACGAGCAGGAATTAAGCTTGGGGATGATGATACGTCTCCATCGTATCTATAATTTTTGATTGTTCCATGCCAATATTCTATAACTTTTACATACTTTTGGCAACTTTTTATACTATTTCTGGGACTAACATATTGATCCAGTTCCTAGTATCAGTTCATGTTTGTTGCATGTTTTTTGTTTCGCAGAAAACCCATATAAAACGGAGTCCAAATGGGATAAAAAATGACGGAGATTTTTTTTTTGGAATATTTATGATTTTTGGGAAGAAGAATCAACGCGAGACGATGCCCGAGGGGGCCACGAGGCAGGGGGGCAGGCACGCCCCTGACCCTCGTGGACACCCCATAAGGCGGTTGGAGCCCTTCTTTCGCCACAAGAAAGCTAATATCCGGATAGATATCGTGTCCAAATTTCAGCCCAATTGGAGTTACGGATCTTCGGGAATATAAGAAACGGTGAAAGGCCAGAATCTGGAGCGTAGAAACAGAGAGAGACAGAGAGACAGATCCAATCTCGGAGGAGCTCTCGCCCCTCCCACGCCATGGAGACCAAGGACCAGAGGGAGAACCCTTCTCCCACCTAGGGAGAAGGCCAAGGAAGAAGGAGAAGGAGGGGGGCTCTCTCCCCCTCGCTTCCGGTGGCGCCGGAACACCGCCGGGGCCATCATCGTCACCGCAATCTACACCAACAACTTCACCGCCATCATCACCAACTCTTCCCCCCTCTATGCAGCGGTGTAACCCCTCTTTTACCCGCTATACTACTTAAACATGGTGCTCAACGCTATATATTATTTCCCAATGATGTATGGCTATCCTATGATGTTTGAGTAGATCCGTTTTGTCCTATGGGTTAATTGATGATCGTGATTGGTTTGAGTTGCATGTTTTATTATTGGTGCTGTCCTATGGTGCTCTCCGTGTCGCGCAAGCGTGAGGGATCCCCGCTGTAGGGTTTGCAATATGTTCATGGTTTGCTTATTGTCTGCGTTGCGTGAGTGACTGAAACACAAACACTGATAAGTGGGTCATGGCGTATGGGAATAAAGAGGACTTGATACTTTAATGCTATGGTTGGGTTTTACCTTAATGATCTTTAGTAGTTGCGGATGCTTGCTAGAGTTCCAATCATAAGTGCATATGATCCAAGAAGAGAAAGTGTGTTAGCTTATGCCTCTCCCTCAAATAAAATTGCGATAGTGATTACCGGCCTAGTTATCGATTGCCTAGGGACAAATAACTTTCTCGTAACAAAAAGCTCTGTACTAAAACTAACTTAGTTGTGTCTTTATCTAAACAGCCCCTAGCTTTTAATTACGTGGTCTTTATTATCTTGCAAACCTATCCAACAACACTTCTAGTTTCATACTTGTTTTAGGTAAAGCGAACGTTAAGCGTGCGTAGAGTTGTATCAGTGGTCGATAGAACTTGAGGGAATATTTGTTCTACCTTTAGCTACTCGTTGGGTTCGACACTCTTACTTATCGAAAGAGGCTACAATTGATTCCATATACTTATGGGTTATCAAAGAGGTGCTTTGTAGTGGGTTCGATCTTACGGCGCTTGATCCCAGTGACAGAAGGGGAACCGACACGTATGTATCGTTGCTACTAAGGATAAAATGATGGGGTCTATTTCTACATAAATAGATCTTGTCTACATCATGTCATCGTTCTTATTGCATTACTCCGTTTCTCCATGAACTTAATACACTAGATGCATGCTGGATAGCGGTCGATGTGTGGAGTAATAGTAGTAGATGCAGGCAGGAGTCGGTCTACTAATCATGGACGTGATGCCTATGTAATGATCATTGCCTGGATATCCTCACGATTATTTGAAGTTCTATCAATTGTCCAACAGTAATTTGTTCACCCACCATTTGTTATTTTTCTCGAGAGAAGCCACTAGTGAAACCTACGGCCCCCGGGTCTCTTTCTCATATTATTTGCCTTTGCGATCTATTTTATTTGCCTTTTATTTTCAGATCTATTAAACCAAAAAAATACAAAAAAACCTTGCTGCAATTTATTTTATTTGGCGTTCGATCTACCAATATTTACAACTCTCTCACGTCCATTTGCCCATCTTTAGGCGCCGCTACCCGAAAGGGATTGACAACCCCTTTTACATGTTGGGTTGCGAGTATTTGTTATTTGTGTGCAGGTGCTGTTTACGTAGAGTTGCTTGGTTCTCCTACTGGTTCGATAACCTTGGTCTCATCACTGAGGGAAATACCTACCGTCGTTGTGCTGCATCATCCCTTCCTCTTTGGGGAAATACCGACGTAGCCTCAAGCCGCATCAAAAGGAATTTCTGGCGCCGTTGCCGGGGAGGATCTTCAACATCTACCAGGTTCCTAATCACAAATCTCGTCTCCTCGCAAGTTACATTATTCGCCATTTGCCTCTCGTTTTCCTCTCCCCCACTTCACAAAATTTGCCGTTTTATTCACCCTCTTTTTCGTTCGCCATTTTCTCATCAGATCTATCCTTTGCTTGCAACTATGAGTGATTTCGGTATGACACCAACAGATGATGGCCTAACTCCTAAGATTGGACGTACGGGCAATCTGGATGCTAAAACTTTTATCTTGGGGCAAGGGAATGTTATGGGAAAAGAACGTATCCAAGAATTTTTCAATTGTATGGGAAATCTAAGTCTTTATGATGCTCCTATACTTAGAACTACTAGATCTTATGCGGATGCTATCTCAGCATTAGTTTTGAAACTTGAAAGTAAAATTATCCCTACCCATCCTACTTTGCAAAGATTGTTTTTTGAGCTTCCCATTATAATGAACCCTAAAGCTAAAAAGTTGGCTGCTCTCATTCTTATGAATGAATATGACTACATAATACGGGAAGCTAGGGAAATCTTTGATTTTTATGCTATGAATCATGAAAAGCCCGTGATAGATGAAATTCTTTACAATAGTGATTATGCGTTAAGACCTTTACTTGGGGATAATAAAATCTTTGATGAGAATCTTAAGAAGGAAGTCCCCATTTTAGACATAATCCAACAAGTTTTCAATAATGTTAATCAGCATTACTCTTGGATTATTGCCGGAAATCAAAGGGGTTATGATAATGGGAAACTCAATAATGCTAAAGTTTCTATGGATAATATGTTATATGTTGTTTTTACAAAACCTCATGACGAAAACACCTCTAAAGGAACTAAGAAGAAGGATGACAAAACTTAGATCCTTGCTTTATGCCTAGCCAAGGGCGTAAAACTATAGCGCTTGTTGGGAGGCAACCCAATGAATAAAATTTATTTTTGCTTTTGCTTTCTGTTCTTGAGTTTTGCACAATTATGCTACTGTTATGATTGTATTTTTTGTGTTTTAGTTAGTGTTTGTGCCAAGCAAAGCCTTTAGGATCTTCTTGGGTAATAGTTGTTTGATCTTGCTGAATAACAGAAACTTTTGCACTCACGAAAATAATTTTCATAAATCACAGAAACGTGCTTTTGCCCTGATTCTTTTTGAAGAAGATTAATATACAAATTGCTCAGGTATTACTAATTTTCCAGAATTTTTGGAGTTTCAGAAGTATTCGAAATATCCAGATTGCTACAGACTGTTCTGTTTTTGACAGATTCTGTTTTCTTTGCGTTGTGTGCTTGTTTTAATGATTCTATGGTTTTCTTTAATGAGTTTTTGCCATAGAAAAGTTGGAATACAGTAGATATAATGCAAGAATAAAATATGAATTGGTTTGCTACAGTACTTATAGTAGTGATTTTCTTTCTTATACTAACGGATCTCACGAAGGTTTTGTTGAGTTTTGTGTGATTGAAGTTTTCAAGTTTTGGATTATCTTACGATGGATGAAGGAATAAGGAGTAAGAAGAGCCTAAGCTTGGGGATGCCCATGGCACCCCAAGTTATTATCCAAAGAGAAGCAAGCAACTAAGCTTGGGGATGCCCCGAGTGGCATCCCCTCTTTCTTCTAACGACCATCGGTATTTTACTCGAAGCTATATTTTTATTCATCACATACTATGTGTTTTGCTTGGAGCGTCTTGTATGATATGAGTCTTTGCTTGTTTTTCTTTGTGTTCTAAGTCATGAATCCTTGCTGGACACACCTATTTGAGAGAGCCAAAATTATGCCATGACTTGTTAGAATAGCTCTCTATGCTTCACTTAAATTTTTATGAGCTATGGATTTGCTCTAGTGCTTCACTTATATCTTTTTGAGCACGGTGTGCTTTAATATTTTTGAAGAAATTCTCTCTTGCTTCACTTAGATTTATTTGAGAGTAGTAATTTTTTTAAGAAATTCTCTCTTGCTTCACTTAAATTAATTTGCGAGAAAGAAATATTATGCTCATGATCTTCACTTATATTTGTTTGAGTTTATTAAAAGC
Organism: Triticum aestivum; assembly: GCF_018294505.1. Lineage (NCBI taxonomy): Eukaryota > Viridiplantae > Streptophyta > Magnoliopsida > Poales > Poaceae > Triticum > Triticum aestivum. Next base: position 520,671,680 of record NC_057808.1, on the reverse strand, counting down.
AACACATGAAAATTAGTCCCAAAGTGATAGATATCCAAGAAGGATATAATAAAAACTTTCATGAAGATCATTGGAAAAAATAAACTTGATTCCTTGTAATAGTTTTGAGATATGATGATGTGATATGTGAGTCATGTTGATAAGTAATTGTGCTTTAGTAAGAATATTGGTGTTAAGGTTTGTGATTCCCTATGCAAGCACGGAAGTCAATAGTCATGCAATGAAATTACATCCTACTTGTGGTGCATTATTCGATGTTAATTATGCTTAATGCTCGCTTATGAGATTATTCGTTTCTTGGTTGGTCGCTTCTCAATCTTTTGCTAGCCTTCATTTTGCACTAAGTATGATCACTACTTGTGCATCCAAAACCCTTTAAACCAGTTTTGCCACATGAGTCCACTATACCTACCTATATGCGGTATTCTTTGCCGTTCTAAGCAAATTTGTATGTGCCATCTCTAATTTTCAAAATAAATTTCTCTTTTGTGTGCTCTACCACTCGCGAGGCGGTGAGGGGTGGCTAATATTTTCCATGCTAGATGTGTTATTCCCACGTTGAGTGTTTATTCACTTATCATTGCACGAGAGTAAGGCAAAGGTATTAGGGATGCCTAGTCCTGAAATGAAAAATGAATTTACTTTATGTTGTCAAATAATAAATTCCTTGGAAAGTGTTGGTATGGAAGGCAACCGTGGATTCGGCTAGCCATGGAAAGTGAAAGTATGGTGGAAAAAGGAATAAACTTTATATTTTGTTTGGGAACCGCCTATGATATATCTAGCATGGAAAGTGTTGGGAGCTCTAAGTCGTTTCCGTTGGTGGGAAAAGTATGCATCTCAAAATGTTTTTATCTCTATATTTTTTCGCTTTGAGCTCTGGCACCTCTACAAATCCCTACTTCCCTCTGCGAAGGGCCTTTCTTTTTTTAATGCAATTTTTATTTTCTAATTTGAGTCTCCATCTTCTCTTATAAAGCACCAACTAGGGGCACTATGATCGTAGTTGAGCATTAGGTGTAGCTAATATGCGAGTGTGTTTCATGAATGGATCAATGATTGAGCATAATGGCCTAGGGATAACTTATTTTAGCGTTGATATTCTGAAAGACATGGTTGCTTGTTGATATGCTTGAGTATTTAAGTCTCATGTCAAAACTAGACTATTGCTTTGAATCATATAAAGTCCAAATGTCCATGCTATAAAGAAAAGAATATGAGATGACATGTTAGGCAGGATTCCACATCAAAAATTCTGTTTTTATCATTTACCTACTCGAGGACGAGCAGGAATTAAGCTTGGGGATGCTGATACGTCTCCAACGTATCTATAAGTTTTGATTGTTCCATGCTGTTATATTATCATTCTTGGATGTTTTATAATCATTTTATAGTCATTTTATATCATTTTTGGTACTAACCTATTGAAATAGTGCCAAGTGCCGGTTGCTGTTTTCTGCATGTTTTTTACATCGCAGGAAATCAGTACCAAACGGAGTCCAAGCGCAGCGAAACTTTTTGTGGATTTTTTTGGACCAGAAGACATCCAGTGGGCCGGAGAAGCGCCTGGGGGGGTGCTCAGAGGGGAGCACAACGCACCAGGGCGCGCCAGGAGGCCCAGGCGCGCCCTGGTGGGTTGTGCCCACCTCGGGTGCCCCCTAAACCGACTCTTTGCTCTATAAATACCCCAATATTCCAGAAACCCTAGGGGAGTCGACGAAAATCAATTCCAGCCGCCATAGAGTCCAGAACCACCAGATCCAATCTAGACACCATCACGGAGGGGTGCATCATGTCCATTGGTGCCTCTCCGATGATGCGTGAGTAGTTCTTTGTAGACCTACGGGTCCGTAGTTAGTAGCTAGATGGCTTCCTCTCTCTCGTTTGATTCTCAATACAATGGTCTCTTGGAGATCCATATGATGTAACTATTTTTGTGGTGTGTTTTTGGGATCCGATGAACTTTGAGTTTATGATCAGGTCTATCTTTTTATCCATGAAAGTTATTTGAGTCTTCTTTGATCTCTTATATGCATGATTGCTTATAGCCTCGTATTTCTTCTCCGATATTTGGATTTTGTTTGGCCAACTTTATCTATTTATCTTGCAATGGGAAGAGGTGCTTTGTAGTGAGTTCGATCTTACGGTGCTTGATCCCTGTGACAGAAGGGGAACCGACACGTATGTATCGTTGCTACTAAGGATAAAACGATGGGGTCTATTTCTACATAAATATTGCCCAACAATAATTTTTCACCCATCATTTGCTATTTTTCTCGAGAGAAGCCACTAGTGAAACCTATGCCCCCCGGGTCTCTTTCTCATATTATTTGCCTTTGCGATCTATTTTATTTGCCTTTTATTTTTAGATCTATTAAACCAAAAATACAAAAATACATTCCTGCAATTCATTTTATTTGGCGTTCGATCTACCAATATTTACAACTCTCTCACGTCCGTTTGCCCATCTTCAGGCGCCGCTACCCGAAAGGGATTGACAACCCCTTTTACACGTCGGGTTGCGAGTATTTGTTATTTGTGTGCAGGTGCTGTTTACGTAGAGTTGCTTGGTTCTCCTACTGGTTCGATAACCTTGGTCTCATCACTGAGGGAAATACCTACCGTCGCTGTGCTGCATCATCCCTTCCTCTTTGGGGAAATACCGACGTAGCTTCAAGCCGCATCAAGCTCCTGACGGAATCCCAGACTTCGGAACCGTAGTGCCCCAGTTCTCCTTATTCCTCAGATGCTTGATCTCATGAGGGATCAACTCGCCAGTGTCCAGCACGACACTAGGATAAGTGTGCTCCCAAGCCTTCTCAATAAGCAACATGAGAAAAGGATCATAGATGGGGCACTTGCGCTCGGAGATAGCGGAGAGAAGCTCAGACCACATGACATGAGAGATATCCAAGGAATCTCCAGTGTTTTCTTCCTTCTCATGCTGACAAAAGTAACATGTCCACGAGAAACGAGTGAACCATATCCAAGTTCCCAATGGAAGGGAAAATAGTCTCCCTGAAGATGCGATGAAGGATGTCCAGAAAAGCAGGCAGCTCGTAAGTCTCCTTCTGCGTCTCGGGGTTAATCTTCAAGGTGCAGTAAGGCCAGAGAGCTTGCTTGTGAGTATAAGTTGTCTTCCGGTGAGGACGAAATCCAATCGGGTTCTTAAGTCCTTGATCTTCAATTCCCAACAACTCCATGAACGCCTTCCATTTGACAGACAGAAGTTTGCCATTTGTCATCCAAGTCAAGGTCCTTTCCGCATCAGTGCCAAGATGGACCGTGGCATAAAATTGAGCCACCAAATCCACATCAAAGTCCTTGTTGAACTCCATGATCCTAAGAATATTTAGCTGAGAACACATCTACAGAGCTTCCCCAAAGTAGGCAGGATCCTCCTCCATATAGGCAATGTCGATGGAGCGGGCATCAACATAGAGGTTCTTCTTTGCTTTGATGACATCAAAATAGCCCACTGAAAACGGTTCCAGAACGGGCGGTTGACCAAAGTGGGTTCTTGACCTTCCGCATATGGGTTGCGCCGGCGCCTTCCCAGAACTCCTTGGTAGCCATCTTTGTCAGAGACTTGGGCTTGTGCGCAATAGTCTTCTTGGGCGGAGGAGGAGGAATACTTGAGGAAGCAGCCCCTGATTCAGAAGTGCGGTAGAGCTTTGATCCAGTACGCCCTGGGTTGACACGATGGGCAGGTCGCTCTGAAGGACCATCACCGGCATCCATGGCAAGAGGACGGGGTGGGGATCAATTCCACCGGAGGAAATGGAGAGGGACGACCTGGATACGGCGGCCCAACGGAGCCCTCCCGCGGCGAGTGCGTCGCTGGAGCACGAAGAGGACTGAGAGGGGCGAGTGAATGGGTATGGGGGAGAAAGAAACCCCCCCTGCCCAACATAACCCCCCAGTCCCGCCCCACAACGGTAGTACCGCTCGGGGGGTGGTAGTACCGCTTGATGTCAGTCAGTGTAGTACTGCGCGCCCCAGCGGTAGTACCGCCCAGCCAAGCACGCAAAGACTAGACAGAAAAAAAGGCTTAGCTCAAGCAAGAAAAAAAACGACGAGGAGAGGGAGCAAACACAAAGGCAGAAAAAACACCCATGAGAGGACAAGAAACAAAAAACACACAACTCTCAAGGAGAGGGCGGTGGCCGAGGCCACCTATGTTTGAGTCAAGTGGTATGGCACCGCGAAGATTTTAACCTTGGTCCCATGACCAAAACTCATCTTTGAAGCACAAGTACCATAAAAAATGGCTAATGTGAAAGACGTGATCAATTTATACATAATGGGGGAGGGAGAGTTCATTTAGAGAACAACACTCCCCCTATGTCCATGCCTACACCTAAACAAGACATCAAGATGAGTATGGTGGGGTGTGAAAAGGTTCAAGCCACATTGCTCAAATCAATGATATTTAGCTCATGCCTTAACTCACGTAATCTTGCTTCATCCAAGGGCTTCGTGAAAATATCTGCAAGGTTATCATGAGTGTTGACATAGTTGAGCTCGCTCTCCCCCCGCCTAATGTGATCCCAGATGAGGTGATACCAGATCTCAATATGCTTCATCTTGAAGTGCTGCACCGGGTTGAGGGAAATCTTGATGGCACTTTCATTGTCACACCAAAGAGGCACTTTGTCACAAATGACACCGTAATCTTTAAAGTTTGCCTCATCCATAGAAGTTGAGCACAACAACTACCAGCGGCCACATACTCCGCTTCGTTGGACGAGAGAGACACACAACTTTGCTTCTTAGAAGACCAACTCACCAAAGAGCACCCAAGAAATTGGCACCCTCCGTAAGTTGACTTCCTATCCACTTTGTCTCCCGCCCAATCCGAATCCGAAAAGCCCGCAAGGTTGAAGTTAGCTCCTCTTGGGTACCATAAGCCAAAGTTTGGGGTATGAACCAAATATCAAAAGATTCGTTTGACCGCCAGATAGTGGCTTTCCTTAGGTGCGGCTTGAAACCGTGCACAAATTCCCACACTCAACATGATATCCGGTCTAGATGCACAAAGGTAAAGCAAGGAGCCAATCATGGAACGATATACCTTTTGATCCACCGCTTTACCATTGGGATCTATGTCAAGTTGGCATTTGACGGGAATTGAGTGGAAGCCGGCTTGACATCACTTAGCTTGAATCTCTTGAGCATGTCTTGAGTGTATTTGGCTTGGTTGATGAAGGTTTGTTCTCTTCTTTGTTTGATTTCGAACCCGAGAAAGAACTTTTCAACTCTCCCATCATGGACATTTTGAACTTCGAAGTCATGAGAGCGGCAAATTCCTCATTGGAAGCTTTGTTAGGAGAACCAAAGATAATATCATCAACATATAATTGGCATACAAACAACTCCCCTTTGACCTTCTTAGTAAAAAGAGTGGGGTCGATTTTCCCAATTTCAAGCCCACGATCTTGCAACAACTCGGTAAGGTGCTCATACCACGCACGTGGGGCTTGTTTAAGACCATAGAGTGCCTTATCGAGTTGGTACACATGATTGGGGAACTCGGGATCCTCAAACCCCGGGGGTTGTTTGACATACACCAACTCATTAATGGGACCATTAAGAAAAGCACTCTTCACATCCATTTGTTGCAACTTGAAGTTATGATGAGAAGCATAAGCAATCAACAAACGAATAGATTCAAGGCGAGCAATGGGAGCAAAGGTTTCACCGTAGTCGATAACCTCGACTTGGGAGTAGCCTTGTGCTACCAAACAAGCCTTGTTGCGAACGATAATCCCATGAGGATCTTGCTTGTTCTTAAAAATCCACTTGGTCCCAATAACATTATGGTTCCCCTTTGGCCTTGGCACCAATCTCCACACCTTGTTGTGCTCGAAGTTATTGAGTTCTTCATGCATGGCACTAAGCCAATCTGGATCCTCGAGCGCCTCATACACCTTTTGGGGTTCAACACAAGAGACAAACGCATGATGTTCACAATAGTTTGCTAATTGTCTATGAGTGCTTACCCCCTTTCTTAAGCTTCCAAGCACATTCGTCATGAGATGATCTTTGGTAGTGAGCTTGGATGCAATCTTGGCGGCACGACGCTCCAATTCCTCCTCACGAGAGAGTTGAGGAGCGGTTACTTGACCATCATGAGCGTCGTCTTGAGCTTGTTCTTGATCTTGAGCTTCCTCTTGATCTTGAACTTGCTCAGTGGTGAGAACTTGACCTTGGGCATCACTTGGTGGTTCACCACCATCATGAGGTTGATCTTTCCCTTGATCTTGTTCATTTGGTTGAGGGCCTTCACTTTGTTCTTCGGAAGCGTGTGGGTCTTGGGTTGGTGATGGTTCCACTTGAGTGGAACATTGTCCTTCTCCTTCGGCCACAAGGGGTTACTCAATGGGTAGGATATGACCAACACCCATTCTTCTTATGGCTTGGGGAGGAATTTCATCACCTACATGACAAGTACCACTTTGCTCCACTTGGGAGCCGTTATTCTCATCAAACTCCACGTTACACGTCTCCTCAATGAGTCCGGTGGACTTGTTGAGGACATGGTAAGCATGAGAGTTTGTAGCATAACCAACAAATATGCCCTCATGAGCTCCAGCCTCAAATTTAGACAAACGAACACCTTTCTTGAGAATAAAACACTTACACCCGAACACCCGGAAGTACTTGAGGTTGGGCTTGTTACCTGTCGTGGAATAGTCACGGCAGATGCCCTTGTGGAAGGACTTAATCGTGGAGCCATCGCAACTAGGAAGCTTAAAGGGGTTAAAGCGGGACAAAGGACACGAGGGTTATACTGGTTCGGCCCCTTACGGTGAAGGTAAAGGCCTACTCCAGTTGAGGTGGAATTACTAGGGTTTCGATGACTAGGGAGCGAATCCGCTATGCCTGGCTACCGATTTGATGTTACTTGTCCTGAACCGCCGCTGGGTCGTCCCTTTATATAGAGAGGTTAACGCCCAGCGGCTCTCAGAGTCCCGGCCGGCTCATAAACAGTGTCCGGCTCGGACTCTTAACTATTCTTTCCTTATAATACAAGTCATGCCATAACGGCGGTTTATCACTACGGGCCTCAAGTCACCTATGGGCCTTAGGCCCTTACTGAACCGCCATCTTCAACCTGTCCTTGGGCTTCTTAATGATGAGTCGTCGCAACGTAACCCGGCCCATCCTGGGCGGGTTACACCAGTAGCTATATCCCCAACATTAGGCCCCAGATTGATTTGAACCGGTTCATGTCAATCTTCAATACCTTAAGAAAAAATCTTCTGGCTTCTGTTTGCGCAAAGGTTATAACCCGCCATGACGTCATCTCCTGGATTCTTGGTAACCCGCCGTGATGTCATCCGCCATTAATGCACGTTCTGCCCAACGTATCTCAACGGATCCTTATCTTAATAACCGTCCCAAAAACCGAGGCGCCTCTATAGCTGGATAATCATGCTTTTAGCCTCCTCGTTTCTCGCGCCCACTTATCAGCCTTCCCTTATAAATAGGCCTGACCGGGTCCTTTCTCATTCTTCCCTTTCCATCGTCTTCCTCCTCTCGATGCCTCAGAACCCGAGCTCCGCCGCCGTCGCCGCCCACCTCGTCTTCCTCAGCCTCGGCCGCTGCATCAACCTGAGCTAGTCCACAGAACGGCGGCGACTCTCCGCAGTGAATCTGCAACTGTAAGTCTTCCTCTTCTCAAACGTCAGATCCGCATTAGGGTTCCGCGTTTCTCCCGTGTTCTTCGTAGTTCATCTCGGTTTCTTCATAGTTCTTCCACCGCGGTTTCTTTTGATCCGAAAAGCAGTACAGAACTCCTGTGGTAGTTGTTTCGCGTCCTTTTTCAATACTAGCAGATCCCTTTCGCTTGCAAAAAGACCTCATTGGAGCTTATGAACTCATCTGTACCAGTTTTTTAGTTCTAGAAATTTTTCTTTTCTGCATGACCGTTTGATCCAAAATAATAGCTCCAGTTTGTGAAACTTGTTTGTGCAACACTTAGGCAAAAACTGCATCTGTTAGCCATGACGGCTCTTATCACCGACTTATAAAGGCAATGCTCAATGAATTGTCCGGGTTACTCACAGCGGATTTGAATAACTTAATTGTTTATGATGCCCATGGCGGTTTAAACAATCTGACACAATTAGCCATATATCATTAGGCCCCTTCGTAAGCCGCCACCTTGAATATGAATTGAAATATTTTCGTCGGCTTAAAGTTGAACCGGAAATTTTATTTTGTCATAGGCTTCCATCCTTCACAATGCCGCCCAAGGCTCCCAAAGCACCCGTCACATGCAACTGGGTTAGATCCAACGTCACTGATAGCATCTTAGCTGATTTCGTGAAAACGGGTTACCTGCCAAAGAAAGAGGTCATGTCCTATCGTGCTCCTGACCCGTTAGAAGAGAGGCCTCAACCCAAGGATGGGGAAGTTGTCATATTTACTGATCACATGAACCGGGGCTTTGCTCCTCCCGGCTCAAAATTCTTCAGAGATGTCCTACACTTTTTCGACCTGCGACCTCAAGACATCGGACCCAATTCTGTGTCAAACATCTGCAACTTCCAAGTGTTCTGTGAGGTGTACCTTGGAGAAGAACCCAGCTTGCTACTCTTTAGAGAGTTATTCTATCTGAACCGCCAAAATGAATGTGCCCATGGGCCCAGCTTGGAACTTGGTGGAATCTCAATCCAGCGACGTAGAGACTGTCTCTTCCCTTCTGCTGAGCCGCCAAGTCACCCGAAAGAATGGAACCAGACATGGTTCTACTGCCAAGACACTTCTCCGGCTAACGAGAACCCTCTGCCAGCTTCCGCACTCTACGTCTGGAGTCAAATCACCCCTTACCAGATAAATTATCTGCGGCTGAACGTCAAACACTTACCCCCACCATAAACAAGATCAAAGCTCTTCTGGGGAACGGCCTAAATGACATTGATTTGGTCCGGGTTTGGATTGCCTGGCGGGTGATTCCTTTAAGCCGCCGCCCCGGCTTGATGTGCGATTACACGGGCCAGTAGGATGATCCTCTTCGGCACAGTCCTGACGACTTACCTGAGGACATCATTGATGACATGACCAAGTCTCTTCTGAACGAGAGCCTGGCAGATTGCAGGAGAATAGGCTTAAGTCCTTTCTGCAAGGCTAACCCGGCTCCAGCGGTAAACCATTGACCTAAACACCTCACCTTCCATTCTAACGATTTCGTCTTAATTCAAAAACCTTTGTTGTATTTTACAGGCTAATGATAAATTTTGGAAAGTCAAATATGACCATGCTGCTGCAAAGAAAGCCAGAAAGGCCAAGAAAACCGCCAGGAAAGCCGCTGCCCGTAAGAAGGGGAATAAACCTAGCGCCTCGGACCTGCTTCATCTGGACGATACCTCCGAGTCAGAGGTAGCTCTTGACTCTTTAGGCTCCTTTTTTAACCATCTTATTGACACGAATTATCAGCAGGAGGACACCGAAGCGAGTCATGAAGTGATTGAAGAGGTAACTATAATTTCCTCCGACTCCGAGCCTTTGCCGAGACAGAAAATCCGAAGGGTAACCCGGAAAGTAAGATTTTCACATCCTTTAGCTTATCAAGATCCTCAATTTCTTTTGAAGCGACAGATTCATGAGAGTCGGAGGCAGACCCGGACCAACAAAGATGCAGACCTCTCCTCCGGCTTACCCGATGCATCAAGGAAGCGCCGGACTGAGGTTATCTTCGACTTATATTCTTTGCACCCTTTGGCGGGCTTCACTCGTCAACCACTCAATTCTTCTGACTCAAACTACCAGGAAACTTCACCTTCCTCCGGCGACTCAATGCAGTCCAGCATGCCGGCTTTCAAAACCGCTCCCGGGTAATGATGATCAGTTTATTTTGTGCTTATCTTACTCGTTTTTGTACTAACCCTTTGACTTTCAGTGTACAAGTAAAGCCCAGCAAGAGGACAAAGAGAAGTAAGCCGGTTGAAGAGCCGAGCTTGGCTGAGCCGGAACTCAGAATGGCTGCTCCTGATGCTTCTGCTCATGAGCCGCCAGCTGTACCAGCTCCTGATGCTTCTGCTTATGAGCCGCCGGCTGCACCAGCTCCTGATGCCGCCACTGCTCCATCTATTGAACAAGTTATGGAAGGTTCTGAGAACCCGGAGATCCCCAGTCCGGCTCATCCAGATGATCCGGACGTTGAAATTACCCGGACTGAGTTTGTCGAATCGGGAAACCTACTGTGCTGGCTAAGTGCTCTGCCAAGGAAGAACTTCTGGAACACCACAGGGCCAAGCTGGACATCACTGATTATGCTCATCTGAGCATTGGAGACATTGTCTCTGGCTATGTGAATCAAGTGCACAACAGCCGGGATCCGGAAATTGATATGGTGAAACAAATACAGCAAAAATCTGAGGTATGACTCTCTTGCTTACTCCATAGTTATCCTTACCATGTCAGCCCCCAAGTCTATTACTTATGATGAAATATGTTGTAGACCTAACACCAGTTTAGTAATCACTGTAAGAAAAAACGGCTTATCCAGTAACGCCCGAAAACCGGCTTGGACAGCATATTTGAACCGGTCTTTACCGTGTGTTAACCAAGTATTTGAGCAGCTATGCATTAGCCCCCAAGTGCCAAGTATCTTTGCCTGCAAAGTGCTTGGGACTTATTTCCATGAACCACCACTGTAAATAGAGCTCTTTAACATACATTAGCCCCCAAGTGCCAAGTATCTTTGCTTGCAAAGTGCTTGGGACTTAATGTTGCATTATGATAACCCTAACGGTAAACTGGAATTTATGCAGGCCGCCATTAAGCAATTTGAATCAGTGATCTCTAATTTAAAGAAACGCCTGAAAACTCAAGAAAATGAAACCCAAAAGGCCAACTCCAATTTTGAATTCAGTGTATCTGCACAAGAGAAACTGAAGAAGAAGTTTGAAGCAGAGAGAAAAGCCTGGGCGGATGAAAAGACTGCTTTGCTCAGCCGGGCCGAACAAGCGGAGGCACTCTTGCTGAAACAACCGCCGAGCTATCCGGCTTAAAACGCCATGTATCTCAGATGGTCTCCGCAATCTTTGGTAAGTTACTCTGTAAGTGTTAGCTAGTTTACATCTTTTCCAATAAGCTTACCTGACTTTGTAATGCAGGCCCCCGGAGTTCCAATCTCAATCAAAACATGCTGACAAAGCTGAAGGCTGTTTATACCCTGGTGGAACAACTCTACACCGGGTCACAACATGCTTTAGCCGTCGTGGCTCTGTCAAATGAAGTTCCCACTCATCTGGCGGATGTGTTAAGGCGGCTTGCCGTGCTACCTCAACGCTTCCAAGAATTAAGACGAGCTTCTGCAAGAGCCGTGGCCATAGCCGCTCTGAGCCGGGCCAAGGCATTTCTACCGGAGCTAGACCCGGCCGACATCGCCCTTGGGTATCCCAGTTTGAAGGAGGACGGCACCCCATTTGACCAGAAGGACTTCGCCACTTGCGTGAAGAGCATACGCCCTGTGGCCACTCTGATTGGTAATGACACAGATCTTACCAAATATCAACCGGGCTATGACGCGGAGAATCAGAGGATCCCAACACCATGTTATGAAGCAATCAGCCTGATTCCTCCAACTCGTAAGCATACCTTTGCCCCTGAAGTTGACCCGGCCGGGTTAATTGATGATGGAGCTCAATTTGAAGCCTTGAGTGGCATTGACTGGAAATCATCAACCTTCCAGGACATGGAAACAGCCGGAGGAGCGGAGAGGGATGACCCGGAAGCCTCAGGCCCAACACACCTTTAACCCTTCAAGCGGCTCATGCTTACGTCTTGATGAAACAATGCCTCATTATTCGGACTCGGGAGTTATGTACTAGAGTAGGAAAACACTTGATTTTGTCGTGCCATCGCGCACGTGTGTGGCGCTCAACACTATTTAAGCTGCCCTCTTATATTCTGCTGGGTTATGCTTGATCCTCTGCTTTCCTTATGTTTAAAGAGCTGTCCTTAATTGTCCTGCATAGAAAACAAATCACAAGTCCCTTGGCGTCTTACCGCATGGAGGGTCATATATTTTACATATAACCCGGAGTATGCATCAAAAAATATAATAAATCAGTTCTTCAATTATATCTTTGAGACAACCATAACAGCATATCTATGATTCTTCAACTACACTTCCGGTTTATATAACCCGAATAATGAGGGTGAAAACCCAACTCTGTAATATGATGCTTATTATGTGTGATCAACTTTATTGATCAAAGTTAAGTCGGTGGAACAGAAACCACCCGTGAATACCTTAAATATGATCAAAAGAACTTGTTTGCAAAAAAGATACTTCAAAAATTTGGAGGCTTCTGATTCGAATACGACCAGAGAACCGTCCCAAAGGGGTTAAGCTAAGATTCGAATACGATCATATAGCCCCCAGTGGCTTTGGCGTTGCCGATCAAGAGGGTACCGACAGCTATGTTCTCTTTGGTTCGAATACGACCTATGTTTGAACAGGAAGCCCCCAAATGACCTTGAGAGTTATTTAGCGACGCTGATTCGAATACGATCCATGTCGGTTCCCAAAGGGGGTTGAGCTATGATTCAAATATGATCAAGAAACTCCCCAGTGAGCTCGGCAGTGTGCCAATCAAAAGGGTATCGACAGCTATGTTCTCTTTGGTTCGAATACGACCTATGTTTGAACAGGAAGCCCCCTAGTGATCATAATTTTTAGCGGCTAGATTCGAATACGATCGTAAGCCGGATCAGCCCCCAAGTGACCATGTGAGATCATAATAGAAATAGCAATGACACAATTACCTTTGAGGGGAAAAAAGGACAGAGGTCCTGCTTTATTATTTATCATAATATGTACATTGTCATGAAAGTATGTACATTATGAAAGCCGGTGGCTCAAGTGTAATAAGGCCGAAGCCGAGCTATATTCCACGGCGGCGGGTCTCCTCCTCCGACTTACATGAATCTTTGTGCTCTCGAATATCGATGAGGTAGTATGACCCGTTGTGCAAGTTCTTGCTGACCACAAAGGGCCCTTCCCAAGGTGGGGATAACTTGTGTGCATCTGTTTGATCCTGGATGAGCCGGAGCACCAAGTCACCTTCCTGAAAGGTTCTGGACTTAACCCGGCGGCTGTGATAGCGGTGCAGGTCTTGTTGGTAAATCGCCGAGCGAGATGCTGCTATATCACGCTGTTCATCCAACAAGTCAAGAGCATCCTGACGCGCTTGTTCATTGTCCGTCTCAACATAAGCCGCCACACGAGGCGAATCATGACGGATGTCGCTAGGGAGAACCGCTTCGGCTCCATAAACCATGAAGAAAGGCGTATAACCCGTAGACCTATTAGGAGTAGTATTGATGCTCCATATCACGGAGGGTAACTCCTCCACCCAACAACCCGGTGTCCGCTGCAAGGGGACCAAAAGCCGGGGCTTGATGCCTTTCAAGATTTCCTGATTGGCTCTCTCAGCTTGACCATTGGATTGGGGGTGAGCCACTGATGAAACATCAAGCCGAATATGCTCTCGTTGACAAAATTCTTCCATGGCGCCTTTAGAAAGATTGGTACCATTGTCAGTTATAATACTGTGTGGAAAACCAAAGCGAAATATCACCTTTTTCATGAACTGAACCGCCGTGGCTGCATCACACTTACTAACTGGCTCCGCCTCAACCCACTTTGTGAACTTGTCAACCGCCACCAAGAGGTGGGTCTTCTTATCTTTGGACCTTTTGAAAGGTCCAACCATATCAAGCCCCCAGACTGCAAACGACCAAGTGATTGGAATCATCCTCAACTCTTGAGCCGGCACGTGAGCACGTCTTGAGAACTTCTGACAACCGTCACGTTTATTGACTAAGTCCTCTGCATCAGCATGAGCCGTCAGCCAATAAAAACCGTGACGAAAAGCTTTGGCCACAAGGGATTTTGAGCTGGCATGATGGCCACAATCCCCCTCGTGAATCTCTCGTAAAATTTCTTGCCCTTCCTCAGGGGAAACACAACGCTGAAAAGCCCCAATGGCACTGCGATGATGCAACTCGCCATGGGCAATTATCATTGACTTAGACCGCCGGGTTATTTGTCTGGCCAAAATTTCATCCTCAAGCAATTCTCCCCGGGTCATGTAAGCCAAGTATGGGATTGTCCAATCTGGGATAACATAAAGAGCCGCCACCAACTGTGCTTCAGGGTCTGGAACAGCCAAGTGTTCCTCTGTAGGTAACTTGACAGAAGGGTTATGCAGAATATCCAAGAAAGTATTAGGCGGCACCGGCTTTCGCTGAGATCCCAGTCGGCTTAAGGCATCAGCCGCCTCGTTCTTTCTGCGGTCAATGTGCTCTACTTGGTAACCCTGAAAATGTCCGGCAATGGCATCAACTTCTCGGCGATAAGCCGCCATGAGGGGGTCCTTGGAATCCCACTTGCCTGATACTTATTGGGCCACCAAATCTGAGTCGCCAAAGCACCTTACCCGGCTTAAGCTCATCTCCTTAGCCATCCGAAGACCATGGAGCAAGGCCTCGTACTCAGCTGCATTGTTAGTACAGGGAAACATCAACCATAGTACATAACAAAATTTGTCACCTCGAGGGGAAGCTAACACGACTCCAGCCCCCGAGCCCTCCAATTGCCTGGACCCATCGAAGTGAATAGTACAGTATGTATTATCCGGTTTCTCTTCAGGCATCTGTAGCTCTGTCCAATCGTTGATGAAATCTACCAATGCTTGTGATTTGATAGCCGTGCGTGGCACATACTTTAGACCATGAGGCCAAGTTCAATGGCCCACTTAGCGACTCTTCCTGTGGCTTCTCTGTTTTGGATGATATCTCCTAAAGGAGCAGAACTAACCACAGTGATAGGGTGGCCCTGGAAATATTGCTTAAGCTTCCGGCTTGCCATGAAAACCCCATAAACAAGCTTCTGCCAATGTGGATACCGTTGCTTGGACTCAATGAGTACTTCGCTGACGTAGTAAACCGGCCGCTGAACCGGATGTTCCTTACCCGCCTCCTTGCGCTCCACCACGATGGCCACACTGACGGCTCGTGTGTTAGCGGCTACATACAACAATAAGGGCTCCTTATCGACAGGAGCAACAAGAACTGGCGGCTCCGCTAACTGTCTTTTCAAATCCTCAAAAGCAGCATTAGCAGCATCACTCCAGACAAAGTCATCTGTTTTCTTCATCATCTGATATAGTGGTATGGCCTTTTCGCCCAACCGGCTTATAAACTGACTCAAAGCAGCGATGCGACCCGCCAGACGCTGGACGTCATTTATGCACGCCGGCTTAGCCAGAGAGGTGATTGCCTTGATCTTCTCCGGGTTAACTTCAATGCCTCTGTGAGAAACCAGAAAACCCAAGAGCTTGCCTGCAGGAACACCAAACACACACTTGGCCGGATTAAGCATCATCTTGTAGACCCGGAGATTACCAAAGGTTTCCCTCAGATCGTCTATCAAGGTCTCCTTCTCTCTGGATTTTACCACAATATCATCCACATAGGCATGAACGTTGCGCCCAATCTGATTATGAAGACAATTCTGTACACACCGCTGGTAAGTCGCCTGGGCGCTCTTGAGCCCAAACAGCATAGACACATAACAGAAGGCTCCAAAAGGGGTAATGACCGCCGTCTTCTCTTGGTCCTTAACTGCCATTTTGATCTGATGGTATCCAGAATAAGCATCCAAAAAACTTAAACGCTCACAACCCGCCGTAGCATCAATAATTTGATCAATACGAGGGAGAGCAAAAGGATCAGCCGGACAAGCCTTGTTTAAATCCGTATAATCCACACACATACGCCAGGTGCCATTCTTATTGAGCACGAGCACCGGGTTAGCTAGCCATTCTGGATAAAAGACTTCAATGATGAACCCGGCCGCCAAGAGCCGGGCTACTTCCTCACCAATGGCTTTCCGCCTCTCCTCATTAAACCGCCGGAGAAATTGCTTGATTGGCTTAAATTTCGGATCAATATTAAGAGTGTGCTCAGCGAGTTCTCTCGGTACACCCGGCATGTCGAAAGGTTTCCATGCAAAGATGTCCCGGTTCTCACGGATGAACTCGATGAGCGCGCTTTCCTATTTAGGATCCAGATTGGCACTGATGCTGAACTGCTTAGATGAGTCGCCTGGCACAAAGTCAATAAGCTTAGTCTCATCGGCCGACTTAAATTTCATTACCGGCTCATGCTCCGTGGTCGGCTTTTTCAAAGACGTCATATCTGCCGGGTCAACATTATCCTTGTAAAACTTTAATTCCTCTGTCGCACAAACAGATTCAGCGTAAGCAGTGTCACCTTCCTCGCACTCCAAGGCTATCTTTCGGCTGCCATGAACCGTAATGGTCCCATTGTGACCCGGCATCTTGAGCTGCAAATATACGTAACACGGCCGTGCCATGAACTTGGCGTAAGCCGGCCGCCCAAATAAGGCATGGTACGGGCTTCTTATTTTGACCACCTCAAAAGTCAGTTTTTCCGCCCTATAGTTGTACTCATCTCCAAAGGCTACTTCCAGCTCGATCTTACCAACTGGATACGCCGACTTACCGGGCACAACACCATGGAAAACAGTATTGGACTGGTTGCCCATACGACGGAAGGTCTCATAATAGAGGATGTTGATGCTACTGCCTCCGTCCATGAGTACCTTAGTGAATTTATACCCACCAACTTGAGGAGCCACCACCAAGGCCAGGACCTGGATTATCAACCCGGGGAGGGTGATCTTCCCTACTCCATACAATTGGCTGCTCAGACCATCGCAAGTAACGTGGAACTGCCGGCTCAACAGCGTTCACAACCCTCTTATGAAGCTTCTGGTCTCGCTTGCACAAACTGGTAGTAAACACATGATACTGTCCATTGTTGAGCTGCTTTGGATGGGTCTGGTAACCCCCCTGCTGCTGCTGATTACCCTGGCCAGATTGCTGGTTAAAACCACCATGATTACCTTGAGAATTCCGAAAATTGGAATTTGAACCGCCGCCCGGCCATGAAAGCCGCCGCCACCTAAGCCGCCGCCCTGCCCATTGTTACCGTTGAACATGTTGGAATTCTTGAAAGCTTTCATGATCACACAGTCTTTCCATAGATGAGTGGTCGGCTTCTTCCTAGAGCCATGCCTTGGGCAGGGCTCATTTAACAATTGGTCAAGCGTCGGGCCTGACCCGCCAGACCGGGGAGGCTGTCTCCCCTTACGTCGGTGATTGTTACCCTGTGTGTTGGTGTTGGCCACAAAATCCATACCATCATCGGCCTTACGCTTATTACCTCCCTGACTCGCCGGGTTATGCTGAGGGCCCTTGCCGTTGCCATTCTTCTTTCCCTTCCCTATCTTTTCCTCAGCAGACGCGGGATCCTTGGTACTATCAGAGTCGGCGTACTTGACCAGAGCCGCCATCAACGTACCCATATCGTTGCAATCGCGCTTGAGCCGCCCAAGCTTCATCTTCAGGGGCGCAAAATGACAATTTTGCTCCAACATCAAGACCACAGAGCCGACATCCATCTTATCAGACGAATGTATTATTTCTTTGACCCGGCGTACCCAATGGGTTGTAGACTCGCCCTCTTGCTGCTTGCAGTTAGTCAAATCCATAATTGACATAGATTGCCTACATGTATCTTTGAAGTTTTGGATGAACCGGGCTTTCAGCTCTGCCCATGACCCGATGGAATTAGGTGGCAGCCCCTTCAACCAAGTGCGGGCAGTCCCATCCAACATCATGGTGAAGTATTTGGCCATTGCCGCTTCGCTGACCTCCAGCAACTCCATAGCCATCTCGTAGCTTTCAATCCATGCTCCGGGCTGTAAATCAGCCGTGTAATTAGGTACCTTCCTAGGTCCTTGAAATCCTTGGGCAGACGTTCGTTACGGAGAGCCAGCACCAAACAAGGGACACCTTCGGTCCTCGTAGCTATGCCTGCCTCAATAGAAGCCGTCGGATAAACCGGGAGGGGTTGGTAAGCTGTCAGCTGACCCGCCTGCTCCGCCTCTTGACGTGCTCTGTCTTGGTCTACCGCGTTAAAGG
The DNA here is from genome assembly GCF_018294505.1 of Triticum aestivum. Taxonomy (NCBI): domain Eukaryota; kingdom Viridiplantae; phylum Streptophyta; class Magnoliopsida; order Poales; family Poaceae; genus Triticum; species Triticum aestivum. Next base: position 520,653,648 of record NC_057808.1, on the reverse strand, counting down.
CTCCATTATGCGCCGGGCTATGGCCAGCTGGCAAGTCACGGCGCCGGACGTTGCTTGAGCCGGTCGCTGAAACCATGTGTCTGCTATAACTTGGGCTCCGGCTTGGACGAGGGGTTGAATGAATCCTGTCCTGGCTATATGAATATGCCCCCTGTTGTGCCAGAGCTGTCTGAAGAAGTTCTCTGACCCTGCGGGTTTCGACCGCCGTTGGAGAATCGCCCTCGAGTGGGAGAGCCGCCAGTCGCGCCGCTGCAGCGATCATGTTTTCCAATGGATTAGAATAATGACCCGGTGGTATTGGCACGTACTGAGGTGGGGCAGTATTCACACGGGGAGGCCCCATCACTTGCGACTGAACCGGCGTTCCAGCCCGGGTGCCGTGATTTCTGGCGGGTTACTGGGCCCTGCACCGGGCGTGTTGAAGAGGTTTCGAGGATCATAAACCGGAGGGAGCCGAGATTGAGCCTTCTGATGCCTCCTTCTCATGATCTCATTGGATGCGTTCTGATCCATCGTGAGCCGGAAAGACTGCGCCTGAATCAGTTGAGTCTGGGCGTCCAGAGCCGTCCGTTCTGCGGCCATCCTGATTCCTTCCGCTGCCAGATCTTCCTTGGCTCGTGCTATATCTAGCTTTAACTGTGCCACCTCCGCATCATGTTGAGCTTGATCCGCTGGGACGACCGTGGCGGTTAGCAGGGCAGTCATCTTATCCATGAGATCCATTAGCACCTGAGCCGGCGAGTGCGCAGGGCCTCCTGCCCCAGCGGCGGAGTTTTGAACAGGTTGCGTGCCGGCCATGAAGATTCCAACCCGGCTTGGCGGCTCAAAAGGGTCCGGAATATTGTCGCCATCGGAACAACCCCCGAGCCTGCCGTCTTGAAGTTGATACAACGAGTCCGTCTTACCTGCGGATGATTCATCATCAGAGCAGATGGCCGTCTCATCGCTAGATCTAGATCCTTCAGAAAGTCCTCCGTGGATGCATCCCACGAAAGCACGTTTCAAGGCGGGCAGAGTCCGGGCAGGTCTCGCACGCTGAGCCGTCTCGATGAGGTCGGCGCCGATGTCCGGCTGAGGGCCCGGCTCGCCGATCTTGCCAATGAAAACGTGGATTCCGCCGAAGGGGACCCGGTACCCGTACTCGATTTAGCTGGCGTCGGGGCCCCAGCCTGCGTGGTTGATGTAGAGCTTGCCGCGACGACCCTTGGTCATCCGGCCCACAGCGTATCCCTTGAGCCCTTCGAAGCTGCCCTTCAAGAACTCAAATCCACCGTGCGCTGGCCCCACGGTGGGCGCCAACTTTCGTGGAATAGTCACGGCAGATGCCCTTGTGAAAGGACTTAATCGTGGAGCCATCGCAACTAGGAAGCTTAAAGGGGTTAAAGAGGGACAAAGGACACGAGGGTTATACTGGTTCGGCCCCTTACGGTGAAGGTAAAGGCCTACTCCAGTTGAGGTGGAATTACTAGGGTTTCGATGACCAGGGAGCGAATCCGCTATGCCTGGCTACCGATTTGATGTTACTTGTCCTGAACCGCCGCTGGGTCATCCCTTTATATAGAGAGGTTAATGCCCAGCGGCTCTCAGAGTCCCGGCCGGCTCATAAACAGTGTCTGGCTCCGACTCTTAACTATTCTTGCCTTATAATACAAGTCATGCCATAACGGCGGTTTATCACTATGGGCCTCAAGTCACCTATGGGCCTTAGGCCCTTACTGAACCGCCATCTTCAACCTGTCCCTAGGCTTCTTAATGATGAGTCGTCGCAACGTAACCCGGCCCATCCTGGGCGGGTTACACCAGTAGCTATATCCCCAACATTACCGGTGAGTATCTCATATGAAGTCCTGTTCAAGCCTTTGCGGAGATAGAGCCGATTGGATGCATGGCAAGCGGTGTTGATGGCTTTAGCCCAAAAGTTGTATGGAGACTTGAACTCCGCCATCATGGTCCTTGCCGCATCCATCAACGTCCGGTTCTTCCTCTCCGCTACACCATTTTGTTGAGGGGTGTAAGGTGCAGAATATTGATGCTTGATCCCCTCATCACTAAGAAACTCATCCAAGGTGTAGTTCTTGAACTCGGTGCCGTTGTCACTTCTTATCGTCAAGATCTTTGCATTGTGTTGACGTTGAGCTTCATTTGCAAAGTCGATGACGGTTTGTTGGTCTCATTCTTCCTCTTAAAGAAATATACCCAAGTGTATCTTGAATAATCATCCACAATCACCAAGCAATACTTTCTACCCCCAAGACTATCAAAGGATGGAGGCCCAAAGAGATCCATGTGAAGGAGCTCCAAGGGCCTCTTCGAGTAGATGATAGTCGTGGGAGGGTGAGCCTTCTCATGTAGCTTTCCTTCAATACAAGCACTGCAAGCATGATCTTTGGTAAAACTAACATTTGTTAGTCCACGGACATGGCCTCCCTTGAGAAGACTTTGCAAAGATCTCATATTGACGTGGGCTAAACGGCGATGCCAAAGCCATCCCACGTCAACTTTAGCCATTAGGCATGTCGCGGTCTTAGTGGGTCGCTCCGAAAAGTTAATCACATATAGACCGTTCTCGACATGCTCAACAAAGGCTACTTTAAGAGTCTTGCTCCACAAGAGGGCCACGGTATCAATATCAAAGAAAGTGACAAAGCCCATAAGTGCAAGTTGACGAACGGAAAGTAAGTTGTATGCAAGGGACTCAACAAGCATGACTTGCTCGATCGTGAGATCATGAGAAATGACAACCTTGCCAAGACCCAATACCTTAGAAGATGAGGCATCACCCCACTCGACATTGGTGGGCATAGATGAAACCTTGTGCACGTCCACCACCAAGTCCTTGCTTCCGGTCATATGATTTGTGGCTCCACTATTGAGCAACCATGATCCCCCACCGGAAGCAAACACCTTGTTGGTGGCTTTAGCCATGAGGCACTTGGCGGTGATGTTCTCGTTGGGTGAATCGAAGAGGGACACCCGTGGAGTTGTTGCAATGGCAACGGAGGCCATGGCAACCGTCTCACCGTCTTCTTCATCATCATCATCCTCATTGTACTCTTATTGTGCCACCAACCCCTTGGGAGGAGTCTTCTTGGTGAAGTTGTTCTTGTTGGGGAAGGACTTGGCCTTGTCTTTTCAGATAAGCTTGCCACCATTGTCTTCTCTCTTCTCGTACGGGCAATCCGCAGCAAAGTGGCTCACATTGCCACAATTATAGCATGTCCTCACACGTTGCTTGCCCTTGGCGCCACTTGAGTTGTTCTTGCTGAAGTTGGGCCTTGAGGTCTTCTTGCTCCAAAATTGCCGTGAAGCGAGAGCCATGTGCTCATGATATGCATACTTGGTATCTTCGGGGCAACACTCCTCTTCTTCCTCTTCAGCCTCTTCTTCCACACTAGCCTTGGCCTTCAAAGCAAGGTTGGGCTTCTTTGCTCATTGAGAATGCAACACCGCGTTGTCGGCGGTCTTGTCCAAGATCCTCATTGCAACAAACTCATCCAACTTCACTTGAGGACAAGGCGTGGAAGTCCGGCCTTTGATGGATGACGAAGGACATGGCCTTATGGTAAGGCATCATGGCCTTGAGAAACTTGCGCTTGATCCAATTGTCATCCGTATCCTTGCTCCCATGATCTCGGAGTGAGACCACGAGAGTGGTTAATCTCCGGTAAAGCTCTCGAGGTTCTTCATCTTCATTCATTACAAACTCATCGGCTTCATCTTGCACCACTTCAAAGTTTGAGCGTTGAATGCTTGTGCTTCCCTTGTAAATGGAAACAACATGTTGCCATGCTTCCTTGGCCACGGTGAAAGGTCGGAGATGCGCAATATCTTCGGGTGGAATTGCTTCTTGGAGAATGAAGAGAGCAGACTCATTGAATTGATGATCCACGGCTTCTCTAGGAGTGAAGTTGCTTGGGTCGTGCGGGTAGAAACCTTGCTCAATGATTCTCCAAAGATTAGTAGAACTATGATTTAAATGACGTTTAAAGCAATAGACCCAAGAGGCAAAATCCTCATTTTTCACAAGCTTAGGAGGAGGACCAACATGATTCATATGCGTGGAAGGAACCGGTCCTCCATAAGTAATTGGAGGTTCAACATGGGCAAAGATGCCATTTCCACTTCTACCACCAGGCAAAGGAACTTGTTCACTCGTAGCTTCCTCCTTATTGGAGTTAGCATCTGTCACCTTGTTAGTGGGATCACCCACTTTCATCGGTGCAGTGGATAATTTAAGGTCTTCTAAAAACTTATTGAACATGCCTTCAACCTCGGTCGTCATGGAGGTTTTCAATGTGTCCAAAGCCGCATTGAACTCCTCACGAGAGACCGAGGATCCCCCATCGGCTATAGACGAGAACGGATTCACACCGGAGTGCTCCTCCCCATCGTCTACGGTATCAACCATACTCTTCGGACAACAAAGTCCTTAATAAAGAGACGAGGCTCTGATACCAATTGAAAGGATCGATATGGTTGACTAGGGGGGGTGAATAGGCAACTAACAATTTTTAGCTTTTCTTGACCAAATTAAACTTAGCATCAAAATAGGTTGTCTAGATGTGCAACTAGGTGAGCAACCTATATGATGATGCAACAACAAGCACAACGAACAAGCAAGGGATACAACACAATATAAGCTTGTGCAAGTAAAGGTAAGAAATAACAAATAGCGGAGCCGGTGGAGACGAGGATGTGTTACCAAAGTTCCTTCCCTTTAAGAGGAAGTACGTCTCCATTGGAGCGGTGTGGAGGCACAATGCTCCCCAAGAAGCCACTAGGGCCACCGTATTCTCCTCACGCCCTCACACAATGCGTGATGTCGTAATTCCACTATTGGTGCCCTTGAAGGCGGTGACCGAACCTTTACAAACAAGGTTGGGGCTATCTCCACAACTTAATTGGAGGCTCCCAACGATACCACGGAGCTTCACCACAATGGAATGTGGCTCCGAGGTGACCTCAACCATCTAGGGTGCTCAAACACCCAAGAGTAACAAGATCCGCAAGGGATTAGTGGGGGGAATCAAATTTCTCTTGGTGGAAGTGTAGATCCGGGCCTTCTCAACCAATCCCTAAAGAATCAACAAGTTTGATTGGCTAGGGAGAGTCGGGCGAAAAAGAGCTTTGGAGAAACAATGGAGCTTGGGGGAAAAGAGGTAGGTCAACTTGGAGAAGAAGACCTCCTTTTATAGTGGGGGAAACAATCCAACCGTTACCCCCCTCTTCAGCCCGCACAGAGCGGTACTACTGCTCAGTGGGGCGGTACTACTGGTGGTAGCAGCGATACTACCGCGGTGACTGAGAGTAGAGGCATAAGAGGGGGAACGAGAGGGAGAGGGGGGGTTTGGGCGGCACTTGTAGCGGTGGTAGCCGTGGTACTACCGCTCAAGGGCGGTACTACCACTGCTAAGCTCAACCCGACACGAGGAGAGCACCCTCGAATCGAGGCGGTAGCAGTGCCAACCTCGGACTGTACTGCCGCCGATGCACCCAAGCGGTACTACCGCTGTAGTACAGCGGTACTGCCGCTTGAGGTCCATGGGCGGTACTACCGCACTCGCGGCGGTACTACCGCAAGAACCTCACAACCTCCACTTTCGATGAAACGACAAACTCCAAGGAGAGGAAAGGAGCTGGGGGTGCAAAGATAAAGTGTATGTGTTGATTCCACCCTAGCCTTTCCAATGCGGACCCCCTCTTGATAGTACGGTGTCTCCTACGACTCAAGTCCACCACAACCAAAACGAAAGAGACTACACCGTCTTCACTTAAAGCTCCGAGGGGAAAGAATCGTCTCATGCCAATGAATGAATCTCTGAAATACTCAACGCACACAATTAGTCCGCAAAAGCATTGTCATCAATCACCAAAACTACTTAGAGAGAGACATGCCCTAACACATATGCTCTTCACGGTTATGAGCACTTGAGTGTCTTGCAGCTGTATCCATGGCTAAAGTAGAACTTAATTTGGTGACTAATATCATGACTTGAGATGTACGAAGTTCGCCTGTTGAATTAATTCCATAGAATCTATGTGCTCGAGCCAGGCAAGAAAAATAAGTAGCGCTTTTACCACCATGATATGAAGTATTACCTTGTGTGAGCATTGAGCCTTGCTTCCTACTGAAATAGATGTGTCCCAATGTCTTGTGACATGTTCCTGCTAGAAAATTATGTGGGTCTATGATGTGAAAACTTGGAAAGGGGACTGATTTGTCTCCCTTATGATAATTGAGAAATTCCAACACTGATTTTCTCGTGTCATCTACAATATTTAGGAATCTATCTATATAGATTGTTTCTCAGCCTGCTTTATGCTTTATTGAGTTGTTTGTATGCTATGTTTGCCTCATTTGTATAGGAATCTGACTTACTCATCTATAACAATTAGAGAGAGACACTGCTTTGTTTACCAGGTAACTAATATACATGAAAATTGGGGTTAGTTGTTTTTACTAATGATTCCATGCTATTCAATTTAGGTGTTTCCTCTCTGCTCAGAGTGTGCATGCTTCCTAATAAACACATGACTAATCACTTGGTACACATTCATACTTGTTGATCCCCTGTTTTCTTGGTGCGTGAGAAATAGTACAAGCATGTATAATCTATAGTTTAGGCAAGCTCAAACCCCTGGTATTTGACGATGACATGTACCTAGGGTAGGGTCATAGGCCTGACCTAGACGCCCTACCCAAGGTCACTGCCCTAGAGTCAAAGATATTTGAAGTACAACAGAAGATACCGTCTGAAATCACCTTGGAGTGCAATCCACTCGACCATCTATTCCACTCGGATATCTCAATTCCACCCGACCAAGAAAGAGTCACTCGACCATACGGAGAATCACTTGGAGTACAGAAGACCTACAGTCACACTAGTATAGCAACGGTCAGGCGTTCACTTCGTAGCCTTGAAGAGCATTAATAGTCATTTATAGCGGGCGTTACCAGCAACGCTCCTGTCTTAACTTACATTGAACCCTGTGTAACCGAGGGCTGGAGGGGCCTGGCGCACTCTATATAAGCCACCCCCTCCTCTGGCACAAGGGTTCGCACCCCCTGTAACTCACACGCATATTCCAGTCGACAAGCCTCAGGGCACCGAGACGTAGGGCTGTTACCTCCTCCGAGAGGGGCCTGAACTCATAAACTCGCGTGTACAATCTCATCGTAGCTAGGACCTTGCCTCCTCCTACGTACCCCCTATTATTACTGTCAGACTCATAAACTCGTAAACTCGATTCTTTTATCACCTTCTGACAGCTTTAGGATTAGCTAACTAGCACACAATCATTCAGTTACTATCAACATTGTGTATCTCACCAGAAATTGATAAGACATACAGATGCATATAGAATCATACACTGCACTTAGTTACAATGTTGTCTTAACAATACATCTTTACAATCAGAAAACATTCAACAGAAAACAAACAAGTACTATTAGGGGCTGGACGATGATATGGAAGGCATTTTTTGCTTTAGGCAATGACAGCCACTATGAAGAGCTGCTTCGACGACAAAGTCATTTTCCATACCGATGGCACATGCAACATACCTGATGTTCACCACTTCATACCTATAACTGTCTATGATGCATCTCTACGTATGTATTTTGTTTGCTATAAGCTATCGTAAACTTTTTAGGACTATATGTATCAACATTGTACCTTCGTATCTATTTCCTTATGCTCTAATCGGTGTCTAAATATTCTTAAATGCTTGGTTTGCTCTTGCCGTTTGCGCCATTGGCGCAACGGGTCATCTAGTGACTATAGAGATGGAGATGGCGGCTAGGGTTATTGGGAATTGTGGTGGTGATCCTGTTCTGCTTTTCATGGTGCTGCCGATTGTTCTGTTGCGAATGGGACCTCACTCATTTTATAAAGTGTGTCAGGGATGACGTCACGGAGCTGCTGGTAGGCGATATGACCGCTGGTCGAGTGGGCGCTCGTACCGGACGACGTTTCTCCTTTGGATCATTTCCTTTTGTTTCATGGTCCATTTCCCACGGAAACAAATTACACAAAGCGATTTGTAATCTTTTGCATTTATCAGTCATTAGTGATAAAAATCAAAATGCTTTTCTTGGAATATCCAGGATTATTCGGTTTAAACAATGATAGAATGAGTGTAAAAAATACATTCATTGGAAAGTAGTGATGGTATCAATCAGCCCAAGAAACAAACCCTGAAAGATAGCAAGCAAGAGCACAAGAGAAACTGTGGCTGGCTTGACCACCAGACTAAACGTGTCAAAGTGGTCTGATGCCATACCGCTGCGTAAACCCGCGAGCAACAAGGCGAGCTTTATACTTGTCAAGGGAGCCATGAGAACGATGCTTGACTTTGAAAATCCACTTACAGTTCACGTGACGTTCGTGCTGTCGGGACGCGGAACCAGAGACCACATCGTAGTATTTTGAGCGTGATGTGGTGACATTATTATATAACACAAATGATGATTATAATATATAGCAAATAAATAGTGTGATGAGGTGCAACAGGTAGCGTGGGGCAATGCCCCCAGCCAGGAGCATGTCTACCGCTTCCATATTCTTTAATTTACTAAACCCCGTATACTTTAATCCCTAAAATTTGAGGGACTAAACTTTTGTGTAGCTAGCCCTTTCCTCAAAACTCAGTCTACTAAGTATTTCTTTTGCTATTTCTTCCACATGTTTGTATGGACATTTCAAATAAATGCACCACATTTCAACACAATTTTATTGAATTCAATTGCCCAACATCATAATTCCAATGCATGCTATGTTAGTTTTCAATATTCCAAAAACATTTGAAAAGGTAGTTGTGATGCTATTGCCACATATTGGTGGGGTGGTACCATAAACGAAAGGAAAACTCACTGCAAAGCATAGTGGAAGATGTGCATACCAAAGTGAGAAGGAGGACACCTATCAATAACACTTAGCGCTCGCGTCGCCTCCAGGGGGCGGCTCGGGCGCCCTAGCCGCCGTCGCCTCCAGGCCCTCCCTCCCCCCCTGATTCCCCGCTGCCGCCGGAGGAGGCCGGAGAGCGAAGCTCGCCCGGCGGACGGCAGACGGCGGACCTTCCTCCTCTCCTTGCGAGGGGATCCTCTGGCCGAAACGTCATGGCGAACCTGGTCGCCCGGCGTGGAGGCGGAGTGGGCGTGATGGGGCGGCGGCCCGATCGGATTCCGGCGGCGGTTGTGCCTCCATGGTTGCGGGGGCAGCGTGGGGACGGCCCTGGCAGCTGGCGGCAGCGGATCTGGGCCCCCCACCCTAGATCGGTTCCCCTCCATATGGTGTGGGCTCGGGCGCCGACCTGGCGGCCCTGAGCAGTGGTGGGCGCGCGCCGAGGTTGCCCCCACTCACCAGCGTGGTTGGGGCTGGCCAGAGGTGTGTGCGTGAGGCCGGCATCGTTTTAAGTCGGCTCTGGCGTGCGCGGCGGTGGGAATCTGGCAGGCGGCGGCCGGCTGTGAATCCCGGTAGCGTCATCTCCGACTCGATCTGCTCCGGTTCGTGCTAGTTCCAATGCCTACCCGGTGCTGGCTAGACGGATCTGGCGGGTGGGCATGGATCCGGGGGAAACTCCAGGCCGGCGTGGCGTCCGCATCAAAGTCGACGTCCTCGGCGCCGGTTCCCTTCCTGAAGGCTTCAGTGTGGATCCTACGCCCCCACCTCTGCCATGAGCGCAGGCGAAAGGCTCCGTTCCTCTGTTTGGGCGACGATGGCACTTTGGTGTCGTGTTCCTTCCTGAAGGCGTCGGCCGAGGACTGCTCAGGGTGGCGGAGTTGCTGGTAGTTCGGACTCGACGCGAGATGGCATGTAGGTGGAGCGGTGTGGCATTAACAGTATCATCTACGGTGGGTCTCGGCAGCATGGCTCAGTGGAGACTCGGTGTCCGATGCGCGGAGATGGACTCGCGCAGGAGGAGGAAGCCGTCTGGCGTCGCGGTGGCGTCGACGGCAGATAGACCATGCAAGGTAGATGCAGCAGTACAGCTCTGGAGATGGATTGGTGGCAGGTGGCTGCGGCGGCCTCATACCCGGCAGGCGTCCTGGTTGAGGAGTGCGCCGGACCGGTGGGTGCCTCATACCCAGCAGGCGTCCTGGATGGGACCTCTGGTCTTAGGTGTTAGGTTTGGCTGCGAGGTCTGTTTTGGTATTAGGCCAGACTATCAGCATCCCTTCATCATTTGGATAGGAATAGCGACAGATGTTGCCTAGACAGTGGCTTTAGTCTTGCTGTTGTATTACTTTGTAATGTCTTGTGTGAATAATTAATAAAGTGGCTGCATGCATCGTCCAGATGCAGAGGCCGGGGGTCCTCCTCCATTTCTAAAAAAAAAGTGAGAAGGAGGAATGCGATTTCATGATTTGCATTATTTTCAAACCCGGCTGTTGGCAAAGAAATGTTGATGCCTCCTAAGCGACCCTGATTTGCTCAATGCAGTGCTAAAAACAGGATCTTCATTTACTTGGCAAAGTATCATGGCACGAGTTAAAATCTTTTAAGAGTGAAGCAATTTGGCAACCAGGAAATGGTCTAACTATTAACATTCAGGATGATCACTGGATTCCCTCTAGCACATAGAAAGGTTATTACCCCCGGGACCAATGTCTTCTTGAAATGGTGCATGACCTGGTTGATCCAGTTTTAGGGGATGGGATGAACAATTCAATAGGGAAAAATTATTGTTCGTTGGATGCACAAAGGATTTTGAAAATTCTATTACCGTCGCATGGCCAGTTGGGCTTCATTGTGTGACAGTTTCCAATGACCTATTTTTTTATTTTCTCATTAACTTATTACTCCGAGTGGCATGCACAATA